>NC_092865.1:3758353-3762075 GCF_032062135.1 Pyxicephalus adspersus | reverse complement strand
TATTATACATTTATATAGCTCTGACATATACCACAGTGCTGTACAGAAAGCACTAAGCCAGTCCTATCAGTCTCTGTACAGAGGAGCTGACACTCTAATGTCCCCCACAGTCACACACTATTATTATACATTTATATAGCTCCAACATACACTGTAATGTTGTACAGATGTGAAAACCAATCATCTCCCTCCTCTACATAGTGTTTTGTCATTTAAAATAACATTCATATTTCTTTATTATGAAACCTGTAAATGTTTTTCCTACTTTTTTCTGTAATTCAGCTTTCAAAAGTTATAAAATTCAGGTGGACAGTGATGTATATATCATATACGGCTCTAATCCTCTATACGTCGTACTCCATAAATTTCTGCCGCACATCAAACATTCTACGTCTGCATCTGTTTCACTTCTTAACATGACCCATTTCTGCACATTTTCCTCACTTATGTCATAAAGTCTTTTTTAGGTCCTCTGGCCGGCGTCCACACGATTGTTATATTGTGATGGGGAGAAGTTTGTATCTGAATTTCCAACATTGGAGAATCAATTGTAAATGTTCTGTGTGTCAGCCAATCAGATCCCAGCATTTATTCTAAAATGAAACAATGTATCAAATCTGCAGGAATTCAAATCTTTACTAATATAAATATAACACACTGTATAGCAGGGGCGGACATAGGAAGGTGCAGGACATGCCAATGCACGAGGGCCCCATGCCCTTCTCAGCCACAAGGGGCCCATAGGGGCCCCCATTCAGTTCAGCAAGAAGAGGCTACAGCAAACCTGGAAAGGATCTTGTCTAGGATTCAAAACAAATTCTAGCAAATTACTTTGAAGACATCCATTCCAGGTTTGCTGGATCACCCAGCTTCACTGATGAAAGTGTATTCTCTCCAGCTTTGGAAAGCTTTAATATATCAGGGCCATTAAATTGGAGCTGGCATAAGATATGTGATTACAGATTGTGACATTGCCATAATTTGCTTTTATCTCCAGAAGACAGAAACATCTTTGTTCTGCCATGACCCAGGGTGACTATTTATTTTTTTTATAAAGTGAATTTTAACCACATTCACTGAGCTAAGTGAATCATCCATTGCAAAGGAATCATTCACTTTGGCAAGTGAACAGCCCAAATTCCTTTAGTCTAGAAGAAGTGTGCTTGGTTTCCTCCAACCAAAGACATAATTCCAAATGACAGGGAGAATTTTTGTAAGACAAGAAAGAGCAAAGTGCAAAAAGATATCAAAAGATTTACAGGCTGAAATCTGAGCACAAAAATGTTCATGGAAATACATTTCTCAATGGCCACGATGGTTATAAATTCATTTTAGGACCATCGAATGATTTAGTAAACTCAGATTTATGTTTAATAAATTATCAGTGACATCATCACTCATCTGTGCAGGCAGTAGAGCAGTGGGAGGAGCCCATTAGGTCCGCCCACTACAGAATTCCTGCATAAAACTGCAGGAGGGGGCGGAGACAAGACCAGCCACCCTGCACAAGGAGTGAAAGTAAATGACCGGTCTGTATAAAAGTGCCTCCTTAGATAAACCGCCAAGAACAACAGGTAAAACCTCCGAAGAAAGAACTCCGCAATGTCGCACAGCGAGACAGGTGAGGGTGCAACATCGCCTCCTGCTGGTATAGCCAAATAAATATATATATTGGTATTTTACCAAAAATCTTTATTTTTTTTCAAAATTTCTGCAGACTCTAGGACAAAAAATAGGGTGCATCATGTTTTTGCTCTTGGTTCACAGCATATATAAAACCTAAATTTTCAGCATGACTTGTATCATGCTTTGCTGTGTACAGTTTTCCACTTTTCCAAAGTTTACCACTTGAAGATTGTACAGTAAGGACACTTCCGTTGGATGACAACACAAACCCTTTGCTGTGCAATTAGCAGCAGTGTTGTCAGCCTGCCATATGTGCTCCTGTAATTTGCCATTGGGCTGCCAATCAGGTTTGTCAGATGGGCCAAGTGCAGGAACCTAATATCTATGTGACTTTGCCCAATGCAGGACCTTCAGTAGTCACCAGTCCTGCACTGAACACAATGAGATTAGCAAGAAGAGTAGCGACAAGACGACCCAGAGAATTGCAATAAGAGCATTCTATAGGCAGCATGGTGGCTCAGTGGTTAGCACGCATGCCTTTGCAGCGCTTGGTCCCTGGTTCGAATCCCGGCCAGGGCACTATCTACGTGGAGTTTTCAGGTTCTCCCTGTGTTTGAGAGGGTTACTCAATTTTCCTCCCAAAAATGCATTTAGGTTAATTGCATTCCCCCAAAAAATGTACCTTAGAGGACATTAAAGACATATGACTATGGTAGGGACATTAGATTGTTAGCTCCTTTGAGGGACAGTTAGTGCCACAACTATAGACTTTGTACAGCGCTGTGTAATATGATGGTGCTATATAATTACTATGTAATAATTTCAATATCACCGCATGGTAGCCCATCCATTATAATTTGCCAGCATTATATTCGGTATCAGTTGGAGAGGATCTCTTGCTTCTTGCCTAGGGTCAGGCTTTAGGGGAACCCCTAGCTTTGGCCATTTTCTTATTTTGCAATTGAGCTGACATTAGGCAGAAGCTAAGTAAGATAACCCAACTACAAGAATACATCAGCTGTGGTCCATCCGTTACACTAAATATTAAAGTGACTTTGAAGAGTTTATATGAGTACAGCGGCCAACGTCTGTTTCCACTCACTGGCATCCCCCCACTGCAAACCTCCAACAGCTCATCTGTCCTTCTCAGCCCGCTCACTGATCGGAATTCCCTGCTTGCTGCAGACTGACACCCATCAGATTGTGGCTTTTATTTACCATTACCCTACAAAGCAGAGATTGAAGGGTAATGGGGCCCATGAACATGGCGCGGGGAGGTGTAACGCTGCGGGGTCCAGATGGTTGGAATGAATATTTTGTTCAGTAATATGAAATCTTTGAGTGATCAGGAACATCAGAGATGGTAAAGGAGGTGGGGAATGGTTGCCCTTCTGGATGCCATTAGGGATATCAGAGGGACCCTCAGGGATCTACCCCCCACCCCATCCCCTCCATGGCTATCTGTATGGATTGCTATGAGTAATGAATAGAGCAGCCTAGGGGTAAGTTTACTGCAATGAAGAAGATTTGTTTCTTGCCACATGTTGTTTAATATGTAACAGGATGCCCTTTCCTTGTACAAAGTTTACAGCGCTGATACAATGTTTTCAACTTCTGCTACCAATATGAACCCTCGATTTACCCCTTCTGTTTCAAATTTTAAGTAATAAATGTGATGCATCATTTTTTGGTACTGTTTGGTGACAAAGAAGTGACAGCAGAATTGGCTAAAATGTGTCAGGATGCCAAGAGCTGGGTACACAATCTCTGGAAATAATCAATATTGATCATTGCCAATGACAGTAGAACCAATGTGTGTTGTACAGACAATATTGTTCTATTGATAGAGTAGCGGGGAAGGAGGTGTCCTTCCATCCTTCCATGAATGGAGGTCATCGGAGGTCTGTTGTTTGGCCATCCAACATGGCGGATCACTAAACAATATGGGGGTTCTTCTATACTAATATGATTTTTACCTGCCATGATCATGGATGATCAGTTCACATGAAGCAAATCTGTAAATGGCATAATAGTTAATCCATCCTAATACCAATCCCTTCCACACCTGACCTCTTAAAGTATACTGAATGTAATCC
>NC_092865.1:3755830-3757770 GCF_032062135.1 Pyxicephalus adspersus | reverse complement strand
ATGTTCCAATTTATTGATGTTCAAATGATCATGGGAGCTGACCCATATTCAAGGTCATTATAGCCTCAGATCTTCTTGGAAGACTGTAGAAGGAAGACTTCTTGGAAGGAAATATGAGCCCGCTCAGGCAAAAGAACATTTAGGAGGTCAGGTTCTGATGTTTGAGAAAAGGACCTGGCTCACAATTTCGTTCCATTTTAAGTGTTCAGTAGGGTCAGGGCTCTGTGCAGGACATTCCAGTTCCTCCGCACTAAACTGGTGACCCCATGAGCTGGCTTTGTACCCTGCGGCAGGTCATGGAGGTTGGGTATAGCGTCTTCACCAAACTGCAACCATAAAGCTGGAAGAGCACAATTGTCTTTGTATGCTGCAGTCCCAGTCCCATTGGAGACTCCTCAATTCCACCATATGGAAAGGGAGGTTCCACATACTTTCAGTCATACAATAGTTAAATAAAACTAAAACAAAGTTTATAAATTCTATGTGTGTAGCTACAAAAAAAACCCTGAATACAAATCTCCAGGTCCTGACTAGGCGGTTCTTCCCGCTCTCTTGTGCCGGGTGTTTATACTCAGAACTTTGCAGTTTCTCCATAAGCTGAAGGAAGTTGCAGCGTGTTTATGTTCCTCGTTTGTTTCGTGCGTCTGATGTCCCCTATGTCACCCTCTTTATCACTCAGCTTCCAATAAACCAAATGCGCCAGCAGAAAAATATAAATCCATAGTCTTCTCAGCCTTTCTGGGCCAAATGTCGTCCTCCAAACTAAAATTTCAAGTTAAACCTCAGGAAAACAACAATATATGAAAGATTTATGTCTCCAAAGAAAAAAGTTTGATCCAAGTAGAAGACTGAATAGATCTTTATTAGAGTTTCCACCAAGAACATTTTCTTTTGGGATGGGATACACAAGGGGTTGGGGGGGTGGACTTTTTGCAGCCCTGGCCACCCTACATTTGCCTGGAAGGGTTACACTTGCACATTGCCCAATAATTAGCATGGATGAGCTTTGCATTGAATACATGGAAGTCTTACACTGACACGTTGCATGGCATGCATGTACTTAGCATGAAGAAATATATCGGATGTTATGTCCTCTTTAATTCAAGCCTTGAGTTTACTCTTTAAAAGGCGGCGTGGGGCCTCTGAATGGCTGAGTTACAACTTATTTTCTGCTCCTAATTAAATCCACATTTTCTAATGAGGTAATGTTCCCCCTTCTGGCATTATCTGCATGTAAAGAGGCAGCAGGTGAGCCACGGGGGGGGCCCGCTTGGCGTTGCGGGGTGACTGTTCAATGTTAACGTCATCATCTATCACCCTTGTTTTTCTTCTTCGTTCCCTCTTTTATTTTTTTTTAATTCATTTGACATGCGGAGCCAGCTCCTCCAGGAACCCGGGATTCTGGCATGTGGTTTTCAGTAATATACCCCTAGGTATAGAAAAACACAGCGTAACTGCTAAAAAGGAAGCTAGTAAAAAGTCAGCGCAAATCTTTCGGAAACGTTCAATAAAGCGTACCACTGTAATATTTTATCGCAGAGGGTTTGCGAAAGAACTTTGAAAATTTTTAAACATTATTAGTCTGAGCGTTTAATGAGGTAGTGGGAACAGTAGCCAGTTCTGATGTGATTCCTGGATTTGGGTAAATGGAAAGCGAGTCAATTAACGAAAGTACAAAAACACGGGGGAGGGAATGCTGTAGAAATGTTCATTTTAGGGCAAATATTTGGCAGGTGGAACGTTTGCATGGGGGCCAATATATAAAGGGGCAATCTGTCAGATTGCTATAAAAGGGAGATTTTAATATTATTATTATTATTATCATTATTAATAATAATAATAATAAACTGTATTTATATAGCGCCAACATATTACGCAGCGCTGTACGTTAAATAGGGGACACAAATGACAGACAGATACAGACAGTGACACAGGAGGAG
>NC_092865.1:3753210-3754824 GCF_032062135.1 Pyxicephalus adspersus | reverse complement strand
AGAGAGGGGAGAGAGAAGAGAGAGAGGAAGAGAAAGAGGGGAGAGAGGAGAAGAGAGAGTGAGAGTGAGAAAAGAGAAAGGGGCAGAGGGGAGAGAATTGGGGAGGAAAAGGGGTGAAACAGAGGGGATTTAGAGAAGGAGGGAGAGGGGAGAGAGTGGAGAGAGAAATTGAAGGGACACAAAAAGTGAGAGAGGCAGAGAGGGGACAGGACATAAAGAAAGAAGAGAATGGAGGAGAGGAAGAAGGAAGAGAATGCAATGGAGAGGTAAGAGTAATTCTTTCTATACAGATGTCACCCTGCATAGATCTCTGCACTCGGTGACCTCGGTATAACCCCCTTATGGGGTAGATCCTGTGCTGTTCCAGTGGAACAATGGGCATCCTCTTCTTTCTTCTTCCGGCTTTTGCTCACGCCAACCGTTATGGCCCTACGCAGGCACAAGATTGGGTGACTTGTATCCTGAAAATGTGAAAAGAAAGTACCAATCTCACTTTTTATTACGCTTTGACTATGGTTTGGACTTGGCAAATCTTCTTCTGCTCCTGGACTGATTATTGAAATGGAAAGACCAATTGCCAAACTTCCAGAACATTCAGAAGCTACAAATGAACATTACTAACTGATGTCATATTTTATATTGTTATATTTTTTAGGTCAATAAAACAGAGTGAACATTCTCCTGGCTGCATCGTATTTATCTGGGACTATCTTGGCTACAATCTTGTCTCTGCGTAGCGAGCCAGGAGACGAGTCATTTTCTGGAATAAGACTGAACAATAAAAACTTATGAGATCTTCTGTGTACAAAGTGTGCTAGGGATCTGCAGGTCAGCTGTGTCATATACCATACATCCCAAATGTCCCTGATATGGGGGAACTGTCCCTCTTCATACCTTCCAAATGCCCCTGGTTTGGAGGAACTGTCCCTCTTCATACCTTCCAAATGCCCCTCATTTGGAAAGATTGTCCCTCTTCATATCTCCTTACTGCCCCTGATTTGCAAAGACTGTCCCTTTTATTACGTCTCAATTGCTCCTGGTTTGGAGGAACTGTCCCTCTTCAAACCTTCTGATAGTCCCTGACTTGGCGGGACTGTCCTTCTTTATATCTCCCAGTTGCCCCTGATTTGGGGGAACTGTCCCTATTCATACTTCCCATATTCCCCTCATTTGCAATGGCAGTCTCTATTCATACCTTCTGACTGCCCCTGATTTAAAGGAACTGTCCCTTCACACACCCTTCATCTGCCCCTGATTTGGAGGGACTGTCCCTCTTCATACCTCCTGACTGGCTGCACACAGGTAAGTATGAGCTATATTCGGCAAATATGCTGTGTGAACATTCTGATTATGGCAGAAGCTCACCACCCACCAATGAGTTTAGTTTGTAGTGCCAGGACTTGGGAGTTTTAGGGTTCCTGAACTCAGGAGAAGATTTTAATTGGTTGAAGTAGATGGAGAAGTTGAGAGCCGGAGGGCAGACCCAGCCTGGATTGCGGAAGAGATAAGTATGTAACGTGACATTAAGCCAACACGTTCCTTGGGTTGAAAGGGTTCTCCATCAGGGCTTGGTGAGTTTTGTAGGAGTAGAGCAGATCCTGGCCAAGTATATCA
>NC_092865.1:3748249-3752659 GCF_032062135.1 Pyxicephalus adspersus | reverse complement strand
GGAAAGATACAAAATATCCCATCTTTCCTGTAACTTATTATGGTATCTGTTCAGCTTAAAGTGGACCTGTCATCAGAGAAATATTTTACATTGAATTTAAAATATAATGTATTTGCATGGATAATGTCAACAAATTTATGACTTTCAGTTCCCTGTAACAATGGTCATCTGGACAAACAGGTTGATTTCTTGAAGCAGGGACACAGAAGGTAATATAAATCTTGTAAACCTTTCACTAATTTATCCCAACGATAAAACTTTGGATGAACTTTTAATGCATCATTGCTCAGTCCAACATTTCCCGGTATTTATTATTGATTGCTAATTAATGTCTTAGGGCAGGTTTACCTCCAGGGCAAGCTATCCCCACAGCTCCCGCTAGTTGCTCAGTCACTCTCACTGCTTGTTATTAAAGAACCAGTGTCTGTGCATTTGACATTTGGCGGCAGTGAGCGCTACTGTACCACTTACTGCTGCCCCCATTCATTCTCTATGGGGCTGCGGCAGAGAGAAGCAACGTGTAGTTCCTCCCCCGAGGAAGTGGTTCACTGGCATTAACTGCCCCACAACGTCATAGCCAGGATGAATATAGTCTTGAAGCAGATATATAGTTATACACTACAATAACAAGTTGTGAGTAGGTAGGACTTTTGTTGCAGAAGGGACAAATGATGGCACAGGCAGTGAATGCTTGCTAGGACTAAATGAACTCTCTTTACATAATTCCATTCTGACCAATCAAGATGGGCAAGAACCCAGAAGAAGACCAAGTAGATATGGTGGTGTCCGTGATGGAATGACTTTATGCAATGGAGAAGAACAGAACCCCTCGGCTTGCAATTTTTAAGTTTGATTTCTGCTTTAATAGGATAACAAAATAACAGGATTGTCTTGGCTCAGGAATTTTTTTAGTTCCAATCTACTTTTTTCTCTGGGATGCTGGCAAATAGGTAACAGAATCATATAAATCCTGGTTCTATAAAGTAATAACTTTTAATAACTAAACTCGTTGGTGGGTGGTGAGCTTTTGCCATAATCAGTAAGTATGCACAGCAATATGGCACCTTCTTACCCCTGTGTAGCCAACCTCAGCAATGACAGGTCCAGGATCTGACATTGCTACATTTTTGTTAGGTGCCATCTTTGCCGCCTGCTCCATGGTGGATTTCTGAGAAGACTTTTTCAGCCATTGGATGGCCACTAATGCATGGGCATGAGTTACATTGTCTCCGGCACCTCGCTTCCTCCGTCACCTCTACACGGAGCATGCACCATGCAATGCAGAGCTAAATCTGAAAGCCACCAGGAGCCAGGGCAGGCATTAGATGTCTCTTAAATAGCTCTACCTCCAGGTGATTTTTTGTTTTTTGAGTTTAGGTTCCCTTTAAGCATTGATAATGATATCTCTTGGTGTGGTCTTCTCCTTGACTTGGCCAACCTTGACTTGATGGTCAACAATCCGCTTCCTTTTTCTACCTAGAAAAAAGGCAAATTACCAACAACTCAGCCTTGGCAGATCTCTAAATAGGATAATAACCATTTCCAATGTGGCTTTCTTTCTCCACCCTTGACCCCCTAAAAAGCCAAAAAGTCGGTAAATTCCTTCCTTTAATCATTCATCATATACGAATACCTTTACTAAATCCATCTAGGAGCTCAGTGCCATAAAATTATTGGCCCGTTGTTTTTAAAAACAGAACTAAATACAAAATATCATATCTGTTTTGAGTCTAAATTTCAAAATTAATTGAAACCAGAAGAGAAAGTCCTGAGGCCCCCAAGAGGACCCGATAACACGTGTTGATGAAAAACAAGCTGAATCTTATAAACATTACCCCCTCAGTCTTGGCCCCTGGACTTAACACACTACTGTTTCGTAATACAACCTAGGACATTGCATTCAAGTAGACCCCTCCTGCTGGGAGAGAGGCCTTATCTGTCACCCACGCCAAAGGATGTTACTTATTAAGATGTAAAGGGTTTAAAGAGAACTTGTTACAGCTGAGGTTTCCCTCCAGACTACCATTGAAGAACTTCTGGATTTGCCTACAGAGCACATACTAATAACCTTACCTACAAAGGTAACCCCAAGTGCTGGATGGAAGCCATGCCTGCTTTTTATCTAGACTTGCAGCACTGAGGTCTGCCTAACCAAAGCCAGGTGCTCACCATTCGTCCAACATAAAAATCCCCTTGAACCTGAACCTCTGAAGGCAAACAAAAAATAGAAAGGCCACAAGAAACCTGATGAGAGAAAGAAAGACAGGAAAGGCCTGGAAGGAAGTGAGAGCAATCACAAACACTATGATCCACAATGGAGTTAAAGGAATTTAAAAAGCCTAACTCTGGAGAAATGAGAATATTATCCTAGCAGGGGGCTCCTTTAAACTACAAGGGCCAAGTCTAGGCGAGCAAAAAAAAAAAAAAACATTCTACCTACCTTATCCCAAGCTCTACCAGCAGCCAGTGCAATTCTCTCCTACAGCTGGGAGCAGGGCTATCGTGCCCTCATTTCAGTGCAGGACTGCCAGTCCCGCCAAATGCCCGATGATGCCAGAGCGTGCAAGTGAAGAGGCTTTGGAGTAGGAAACAATGGCTAAAATAACTATTTGACCCTGGTAGTACAGATGGTTCTACAGTTTATAAAGCACCAACATTTTATGCAAATAGGGGTTGTAAATGACAAAAAAATTGCACAGGAGGAGGGGACTACCCTGTCCGAAAGAGCTTACAATCTAAGAGGTGGGGAGGGCCGTAGTACACAATAGGAGGGAGATATGAAATGGTGGGAAAATGGAGGAAGCAAGCTTAATAGGATGAGGAGAGGAGTTGGGACAGCTCTAGAGGAGCCCTGGAATCATGCATGAGAAGAGGTTATGAGTGAAAAAGTTACCTTGTGAAAAGGGACATCTGTGAAATGTGTCCCTAGCACTTGCACCAATAGGAGCAGAAACTTTGAAAGCCCTGGATGGTATTCTGTTGGGAGGAAGCATTGGGAGCTCAGAGGACATGAAGGATGGTGTCCCAGCACTGTTGCAATATACTCCCATCTGGATGAAAGCTCATGAATTTCCCATACATCAATTTCAATCTTCACTATTTATGGTCCGGCTGCACCGAGGGACTGCTATGTTTCATCTGAGGATAGCTTTTTGCTGACCATGAACTGCACTTAATCTAATGACCCCTATGCTCGTTTAATACCCCCCATGCCCTAGTAATGAGGCACAGTGTTGACTTTCCAGCTAAATAACCCTCAGAAACAGTTACTGAAGGAGGAGAAGAGTCCTTCTGCTTGTACGGGGTATATGGCGCAGGATCTAGACGTACCTGGCCATCACCAGAACGCTTGATGTCATCGCTGAGCTAAAATCTACTCCAACCCTGGATGAAGGATGGACCAGGATGGTTCTGCCCTTTTGGAGAGCAAAGCTTATGGTGGCATTGTCAGGGGGAACCTCTGATCTCTCTGAGAGGTAATGAATACCTATTTGTGCTAAAGGAACACATTACTTAGCAAAGGAGAACATATAAAAATGTTTGAAGCATCCTTTCCCATCCTGGGAACATGTCCGCGGATATCTTCTGGAACAGGCGGGTACCACTAGCGTCTCCTCTCTCTTCATTCAGGCCCATTATGTTCTTCTACTGACAATTCATTATGAACGTTTATATAATAGACTCTGACTGCCTTTGCAGTGCAGACAATATGGAGCTTGGCGTCATGCCGGCCACAGTGAAGGTCAATCAAGGGTCATGGAAAGTGTCATGGTGAATCACCGTCCTCTGTTATTATGGTATTTACTAATTGGAGACGTTTTAGATTCAGTAATTACTTGTGACACTGATGCTAATAGAAGAGCAGGTACCAAACCCATCACTTAATGAGAGGTGACAGGCAATAAGAAGCAGCGTCAAGGGATTATTGATGACAACAGTGCCCCCTAGATGCCACGTAGGAGGATGACAAAATCATGGATAACCACTGATTCTATAACAAAAATAAAGAGAAATGTACAAACTGACCCTCTAAAACATTATTCAGCATAAATGAATGACTTGCCATATCCCATAAACAGTACAAACATGAAACAAACAAAAAAAATGGCAAAGTGGGAAATACCTATCATAACATAAATATTTACAAGTTTTATTAATACATTACACATAATTAATAACATATCACACAAAAGGATAAAATATAATATAGTTTTTCATACAAGCATATATGATTTTATCCTATAGATGTTGCTGGTTGAATCCTTACCTGCACTTATACTTCTTGAGTTGATGAAATCATTGCAACACAAACTTGTTGCAAACTTGGTTTTCTGGTTAAACCATTACTAATATTATTTTGTATGTATTGACATGTATTTGTTCTAATCTGAGAATAGTTAAAGACCAATT
>NC_092865.1:3745577-3747357 GCF_032062135.1 Pyxicephalus adspersus | reverse complement strand
TTTTTGGGTTTCCACATCATAGACCTGACATTAACACTTCCTATTGGTTGTCCATTGGCCACGTTCTTTTGGAATGGTGATGATATAAGGAAGAGGGGACCGGTGGATGAGGGGGCATCTGCAACCTGGACGGCACCCATCAAGGGTCTTACATCAACCCAACCCATCCAAGTCTTCAACCCCAGAGGAGGACCCGGAGCAGATGGAAGCTCCAGCAATGGTGGGGGGCAGTTTGCCAGGTTGGGGCTGTCATATTGTGCAAAAGTGTTGTTAAGAAAATAATATT
Organism: Pyxicephalus adspersus; assembly: GCF_032062135.1. Classification (NCBI taxonomy): domain Eukaryota; kingdom Metazoa; phylum Chordata; class Amphibia; order Anura; family Pyxicephalidae; genus Pyxicephalus; species Pyxicephalus adspersus. The sequence continues at coordinate 3,747,071 of NC_092865.1, read as the reverse complement.
CTTCAATCTTTCTATAATAATTCAGTGGTTAGAAGAGTTACATCAAATATATAATTAGTTTCCTTGGGGCCATTGCAAATTGTTGAAGCAAAATGAGCTTGGTGATTGGAGGAGAGCGCATATGGCTGCATGCCACTTTCTTGGGCCCCCAAGACACATACCTACGCATGTGTTTGTGTTCATGTGTGTATGCCTTATCCCCGGCTGTCTGCTGAGGTTCCACCTGCCCGCCATTATATATAGAACATGAAGGTGGCACAAGGGCCAGCTGGTGCAATCTTAAGGTGCAATCATGCACACCATGGGGTGGCATGCACAGGTTGTGATATTGTCCATTAAACAAGGAAGGTGTCACCACCTGCTGGACGGGTAAGTATTCTTCACCCTATTTTTCATGTTGGCGGTGGTTTATTATAAAATAAGAGTCCCTATAATAATTTTGAAAGGAACAAATAACCAGAATAAAGTTTCTTCTTTTCATTTTATATTTTACAATAATATCAGTCATGAGAATGGAGTACCAAGCAGTATGGGGGATTAATAAATGACGCTTTTACTCCTCTCTCCCCATTTCTCATCGTAATTCTATTTATTCAGCGGCGAGCAGCGAGCCGGCCTGCGACTTTTCATTTCTGATGCCGCCTAATAGGATCCGACGCCTCCGCAGAAGGGGCGTATTAATGATGTTTTGTTACGGGGTGACTACCATTATTATCTGAGGGCGCTCATTAATATGTATCCAGTGATGATAGAAATAACATTTTATTGGCTGATTATTGTACAAGCCCCGGGTTCTGAGGATGTGTTGTATTAATGGAATTGTGTGTTGAAGAATAACACCTGTGCGATCAGACTGGAAGCAGCCATTCCCCAATACAACAGTTAGGGGCAAAGGCTTAATACATCGGGGATGATTTGGTTGCTGCCCCGGCATTGATCTGGGGGGCTTTGCAGAGTCCCAACCCTGCAATGAAAAAAAGCTGATGCTGTCTTAATACATCGGGGATGATTTGGTTGCTGCCCCGGCATTGATCTGGGGGGCTTTGCAGAGTCCCAACCCTGCAATGAAAAAAAGCTGATGCTGTACCTTTAAACCCATTTTGCTATTTTACCTGTACGCCCCCTATGGGCCGGGGCAACATTTCCACTATGGTCCTGTTTATTCTGCAAAATTTTTGTCATTGCATCAAATATTTGTATTATTTTCCTGTTTAAACAACGCTAAATTTCCATTCTATTACAAAGCATGCAAATTTTATGCCAACTTTAAGAATTGCATGCATTTTCGCATGCACGTACGCATTTATATTACTTGACTTTTCTGTGCATTGTTTAAGTCGGTGATAGGTCCTCTTTATGCTTAAAGAGGTCCCTTCCAGGTTTTTGATGTAAAGGGGACTTCTGGTGTTAAAGGGGGAGTCTTGATCTGAGGGAGACCTCTGATGGGTAAAGGGGGCAATGATATAAAGGGGGATCCTTGATGTAAAGGAGGGG
>NC_092865.1:3729931-3744644 GCF_032062135.1 Pyxicephalus adspersus | reverse complement strand
TCCCTTGACCATAAGGGGAAATTATGTAAAGGGGCTCCTTATGTAAATAGGGGCTCTTAACCTGGTGCATATCAGGGCTTTTAATGTGAAGAAAGTGGATTTCTAATTTGAAGGGGGTCCAGATTTAAGTAGGAAAACCTAGATATGAATAATGGTTCAGATGTGGAAGGGGGGCTCTTAATGTAAAAATGGGGCACTATGATGTAAAGGGGGCTTTTGTTGTAAATCAGAGCCCATAGTGTGAAGAAAGGGGTTTTTAACCTGAGGGGAGCCCCAAAGTACTGTGAGGATCCTGATATGTAGGGCGGCTCTGATGTAAAGAGGGGTCTGTGATGTACAAAGAGGAGCTCCTGATGTAAAGAAAGAGATGAGAAGGAGTCCTCTCATGAATGGGGATCCTCTGATGAGAAGGGGTCTTCTGATGAATGGGGGTTCTCTGATGAGAAGGACTCCTTTAATGAGAAGGGGTCATCTGATGAATGGGGGTTCTCTGATGTGAAGGAGTCCTTTGAAGATTGGGGGTTCTCTGATGAGAAGGGGTCCTCTGATGAGAAAGGGTCCTCTGATGAGAAGGGGTCCGCTAATGAATAGGGATTCTCTGATGAGAAGGGGTCCTCTGATGAATGTGGGTCCTTTGATGAGTGGGATGCCTCTTTATATGGAGGGGACTCTTGATGTCTTGTCTGCATGGATCCCGTGCAGCAGATATGGGGGAAGATCTGCCCTGCCTGTGATGTCTTAATTATGTGTCAAATACCAATGTCTCTTTAGTGGCCCCGCTAAACGCTTCCATACCTCGGCCGTAAGACCCCACCATCTGCCATTAACCAGAAACCACATGGGTTACATTTCAAGCTGACATCCTCGTGTTGGTCCACCATTGGCCCCGCACTCACTGACGAGGTTAAGCGAATAAAGATGTATAATCTCATTACAAACAGAAGGCAGAGATCGGGTTTTACTGGAGAAAATCAAGCAAGACTCACGCAGTATGCCAATACACAATTAAGGCCTGATGTATCAAAGCTCTCGAAAAAGACAGACTATCATGGGATAACCTGGGGTATCCAGCAAACCTGGAATAGATCTGGTCCAGGATTGGAAGCATTTGTCAACTGGGAGCAAATTATGTCAAGAAATCACCTAGATCACCTAGATTCTCCCATGATAGACTTTGTTCTCGAGTCTTGGAAAGTTTTAGTAAACCAGGCCATTGGAGTCAATTGAGCGCCCAATAAAATATTACAGTTTTACACAGCTGGCATTGCTCCTGTGACAATGGAGTCTTATATATTCACTCTTTATTAACTGCTATCCTGTGGCAGGTGGAGGATGTAGATTGGAATAGAGCCACAATGATCTGGAATTGTCTCATTTTATTCTACATTCCATTTTGTCAACACATCTATATACAGTGATGGGAAAAAGTAAGTACACCCCATGGAAATGATTGCCATTTTCAATATGTTTCATGTATTCACCAATAGTGCCTGCAGATGAAGGTGATATTCCTAAATAAATCATTAAATGCCATTAAAACCACATGACCTGGAAGAATGTCTGATGAATGTCAGATTCCCTGCTATAAAAAATGACATGGCGTATTCATTCCTATAATCTAAATCAATGCAAACGCAAATGAAAAAAGGACACCATGACACTCATCACCACTTTAAATCCATGGTTTAAGAATCAGGGATTGCGGCATGGGTGCCATTAATAAAAACCCCTTTAGGGAGAAGCTGGGGAACCTCTATATGGGCGGTGGTGATCCCAATTGATGTGTGCCATTGATGTCACCATGCCAAGGTCTGAAGGTCTCTCTGGGTCGCTCAATAAGAGGTTCTGGGTATCTGTGGTTCTAGAGAGGGGATTTAAAAGGTCACCAAACTCTTTGAACTCAATAATTCCATTCCATGGAGGATAACAAGTAACATACGCTTCCAATAATTTCTAATTTGGTCAACAAGAATGAGATTCCAGGAACTCCAAAAAGTTATTTTTTCCAACAGGTGTATATGGCCAATTATAGGGAGATAGAATAGCCTGGAGCGGCCGGGTGAAAGGAGGTGGGTGCAAGGCAGCCATGACCAGGGGGCTAGGGGGATAAAAGGAAGTTTTTGATAGGTTCATGGGAGAAGTTAGGGGATAGCTTGGAAGTTTGAAAATGGGGAGAATAAATTAGGGGTAAAAAGAAGGAGAAGAGAGTAAGTGGGGGATGTTTTAGCAAAGTGAGCGAGCTTCCCTCCCACCCACCCTATGTGATAGCTCAACGGTTGGACATTGGGTTGCAGTTGGGGTCCTCAGAGGACATCTTTAATGGCTGTGCACGAAGGGAGAACAATCAGAGGTGTGGGATCCCCAAAAGGTTATGGCTGCAAGTACACTGCAAGTATATTGTTCCCGGGCCGGTGGGCTCTGAGAACAGAAGTGATGGTTTTGGGCCATCTCCTCCCCTTGTTATAATGTGGTGAGCGGTGTCTCCAAGGACTCAGAACTGGGAAGGTGTAACAGTTTTTGAAGGGTACAAATTTTATGTGCTTTAATATGCTTGTATATAGAAAGGCAAAATTATGAAGTCATTAAGGACGTTTTCCCACAAAAAAAAGAGTGTTTTACAGTTTCTCAAACATCCACATCCAGCTGGGGCCCACAGAGCTGTAACTGGAAAACCCTCAGCAGTGCGGCAAAGTTGGAGCAAAACCGGTCCCCGGTTCCAAAAGCCACATTGGCTCATGGACCTGTAGCTGTGCCTTTGACTTTATAAAGTGAAAGAAAGTAAATGTATCCACTCTCATTCCATTACCAGCACCAACATCTTTACTTGGACCTCTTTCAGGTTCGGGTCTCATTCACATGTAGCACAGGAGCCCATTCATTCCCAGCCCGACATGCCGGGATCCTACACTGCATTGGCAGCTCATTGTATCAAAGATTGCAATAACCCTGTTAAATTTGTTTATTGCAGAATAGATATCCCCCGTCCTATCTGCAATAAAGAACTGTCACAATATTAATGATAATGTCATCAAATTCAAGCTTTATGTGCTTTGCCTTCAAATCCACCCACAGTTCTTGTCCCATTTACCTTTCTGCCCTGATTCAGGATGGCCCCCCTAGCCGCTCTCTTCTGTCCTCCAATGACCTACTAATAGTGTTGGTCGATTATCTCACTATTCGATTTGACAGCTATTGAATGGAATAGTGAGATATTGTTTGGGTGGTTGAATGCCGAATTCGAACACCATTGAAGTAGATGGTGGGGGAATTCTGGTTAATTTTAGGGACTATCAACAGCTGCAAAAGCAATCAGATTGCAGCTCTTTACTAGTTGTATGTGTTCTTGGATAGAGAAACTCCACTACTCTAGACTACAGGACTGCAACAGCGATCCTGATTGCTGTTGTTAGTAGTTTGTGTTCTTGGATAGAGTTTCTCTATCCAAGAACATAGGGCACTAGATGTGATGAATGAGGAAACTTGTCCCCATTCAACCTCCAGTGCCCGGGGATCTGTAACCGCAAAGTTCCCACAGTCATGTGACCGTGGGAACTGAACTGCAGATTAACTCTGCAGTTCCACTGCGATCTCCGGTTAATCTGCGATCTACAGGTTAATTCACTTGTAGTGCCCCGGGTATCGCACACTCTCACTCAGACTGGGCTGCAATCATTGAGAAGATGCCCCGCAAGTATCTCTTACTCTCTAACACGCACAGTAATGATATATTTGTTACATTTTTCTCGCAGTTGATAAAAGAAAATTATAACAAATGTATCAGAATATTATGTATACTGTGCTGGAAAGTGTGTTACAGAGTAAAGCTGCCTACACACATGCAATTCTGCACCCTGCTGCACGCTCACCCCCTTCCCTTGCATTAGGATCGCTCGTCGTTCATTGTCCTTTGTTTTGCCAGGACAGGTACACGGACGATGAACGACGCGGGCTGTACACATGTCAGATTCTCGCCCGATATCTGCCCTGAGCCGATTATCGGGCAAGAAAAATTTGATGTGTATACGTAGCTTAAAAGATATCATTGTAGGATAACCTGTAAAAGAAAACAAAAAAATAGTTAAATAATCACAAACACTCAATACATTTATTTCACAATAATTTTTATTTTTATTACCACATTTTTTTATCCGAATTTTTACCGTCTATCCAAATTTGAACAGCCATATTCAAGTCGAATGTAAGGACAACCCAAATTTAAACACCAACACTACTAATGACTTCCTCACTCATAACCTCATCACACGCACGTCTCCAAGACTTTTCTAGAGCTGCCCCGACTCTCTGGAATGGTCTCCTTGTCCTATTGGGCTTGCTCCTACTTTCTGCTCATTTAAAAACTCCAACGCTTCAACCTCACCTACCCGTCTTCTTCTGTCCCCTAAACTCTCACTACTCACCCAGCATTCCATATCCCCCTCCTATTGTGTAATACTTCCCCCACCTCCTAGATTGTAAGCTCTTCGGGGCAGGGTCCTCTCCTCTTCCTGTGTCACTGTCTGTATCTGTCTGCCATTTGCAACCCCTATTTAATGTACAGCGCTGCGTAATATGTTGGCACTATATAAATACGGTTTATTAATATTATTATTAATAATAATATTAATAATAATAATAAAAGTAATAATCATTTGCATACTTGAATATCTCCTGGCTTCAGAATTATAACAAATTAGTTTGATGAATAAATAATTTGATGAATAAACATCTCTGCCATTGAATACAATAAAAAGTCTATTCAGATGTACATGTGTTCCATGGTGTGATGTTAAGTGTTGGAATACTTCACAATTGGGTCACCTTCCAGATAATTGCCGAGGCCCCAATATAAGCCGCAATTATCAGCGTGCGATAAGACAAATATGTCCGCAGTGAAGTGCCGCAGATAACGCCCGAGTGTGATCGCTGTAACACAAGATATGACGCTTGTATTTCAAACATTTTCTCAGAAGATTACAACAGTGACTGACGGGAAAATCCTCTAAGCCGCACTTCCAGATTTCTCAGCGTGACTCCGCTTTGTTCAGTGTCAAATCCATAACTGACACACTGCTGGTGACAAATCACACTGCTGCGTTCTCTTATCTCTGTATACACAACATTTCATTCTTTTATATTCATAGAAGGGAGAGTTTTCCATCAGCAAATAGACCATTCATGTGGCCTGCAGGATTCAAAGAATGGAGAAAGGTTAATGTGTATGTGATGTATGACAATACATTTATTATCTTTTATGTATAAAGCGCCAACATATTGCGTAGTGTTGTACAATAAAAAAGGGATTGGCAGATCCCCATACATACCAGATCGTAAGTGCAAACAATGACACAGGAGAAGTAAATTAGTTCTTTGAGTTCTCCTCTTTTACTCTATATAATATTAAAGGTATTTTGTTACATGGGTGTGACTACAGAATAATAAGCCTTTATGATGTAGAGATCAGTTTTTACATTTCCATTAGATGACATTATTTTTATATTAAAGGCAACACTTTAATTGATTTTTTTAGGCAAATTTGGCTTTTAGTTGACAGTAATGTTTCACTGTAAGTAAATTCAAAACTTTTTTTTTTTTTACCAGAAAATGTAATTATATAAAGAATGTCAATTTATTCTCAGGTCACTAGATGGCGCTGTGTTCTCTTAATTTGTATAACAAACTTTTGCAATGTCAGAGACTCGCGTTTGTAACACGTTACATGAGGACACAGCACCATCTACTGGTGGCAAAAAATATTGCACATAAGATCATTTAAGAGCTAGTGACCCATCATAACCAATACAAAATACTTTAAACTGTTAAAAGGGGTAAAATATATACAGATTGAGAAGATGGGATTTTATTTTTATTTTTCTTCCTTTTAAAGGTTATAAACATAACAAACCTTGGATTTATTTATTAACAATAGGTTTGTTGCCATTTCTGGTAATGACTTTTGTGAATGTTAGCAGTGACAGCCAGTCCTAGGTTTATACTCGAGTAAATGTAGTTTACCTGTTTTTTATGTAAAAGTAGATAACTTCAAAATGGTTTATATTCAGATACATAGGGTAATTTTATTCATTCTATAAATTGTACTATTAAAAATGTGTTTTCTACCTTCCTTCGCTCTACCCTAGTCCAAAGATTCAGCCATACATACATATTACATTACAATAAATGGTGAGGGCTTGGCTGACCTGTAGGTTACCCCCATGGGGTATTTGCAGGGATGGTTTTAGACACATTGGGGTCCTGAGCAAATATAAAGTGGGAGCTTTAACTGCACAGCATTCCAGCCCCATGCACACCATACCATTCTGTCAATTGGGGCCCTGAAGGAGGTGGGGGCCCTGGGTTGTCTAGTTTGCCCAACCTTAAAACCGAGTATCATGGCACTAGGCATTGGGTACCATGGTACATTTGACCCTTGGGAGCCAAATAAACTATAGAACAACCAACCCTTAGTGAAGTCGCTCTGATGCTCTCTTTTTCTTTCTTTTTCTCTCTCACATACCGTATTTTAGATGTGTGAATTCAGAGTCAATGTTCAGACTTTGACTGCTGGCAGTGAATCCTGTCTAGAAAATATCAGCAAGGATGAAAAGTGTGAAGGAATGTAGAAATCCTGACAGCCAGATCACAATGGCCAAATCCAGGTTTTTTTCCCCAAACCTCTCTAAGTAAATCTATGTTGGAAATGCTTATTTGAAAAACTGAACTACAGGATCAGAAAATACAAATAAATTAATTAAGTGTATGGTTAGCTGATTCTTGGTACACTTTGCATATTTCTTCCAGATCTGTGCAGTAATCTGGGGATTTCTGTAATAAAGACCGGTCATTACTGTTCTTTCCCCTTGTGCAGGGTGATTAGTCTTGTCTCCGCCCCCTTCTTCAGTTTCCTACAGGCAGCCTGTAGTAACCAAGCCTGCTGAGCCCCTCCCACAGCTCTTCTCCCTATACAACTAATGTCCCTGCTACATTTATATATTACAATCTGGGTTTTCAAAAGCATTTGAAAATTAAAGAGGTATCGACAGAGGCTATGGGAACATGTCACAAGTGAAAGTGTTAACAAGCATGGAGTTATACTTTAAATAAAAGTTGAAGTTTGTACAATAATATGCATTTTAAAGCCCCTGTCGCATTTTTTCAGTTAATTTTAAAGCCTTTGTGATGTTGCAACCTTTGCAGGAGGTACTTGTGGGAAGATGACCCAAAGTGAAAAAATAATAACTCATAAATAAAAAAAAATTAAAGCTACAACTTTTGGAAATTTTTGCAAAAGAGTTTAAAATCTTAAAAATGAACAATTGCTTTTGCTTAGTTTAACATTTGTGAATGGAAAAAACGACATGCAGTGTGTACAGATTGCCTGCGTGCCAAGGCCCTGATAACCTCGGCGGCTGCATTCACAGCCCGGACATTCCTCTGCACACTGACTCCGAGGAAGATAAAGCCGCACAAACAGAAGCTGGATGGGAACCCTGAGAAAGATCCCTATTTAATGTACAGCGCTGCGTAATATGTTGGCGCTATAAAAATCCTGTTTATTAATAATAATAATAAAAGTAGACAAGGACATGGGTACAGAGTCGTAGTCAAAGCACAGGCTTCACTGGTGCATTATGGGTGGTATTTGGGGGTTCATGGTACCCCTAAAGCTAAGAATGGCACAGCCACAGCTTGATTTTGGCTTTGGATAGAGTTGGGAATGATTAAGGTCATGTGACTGATGACCAACTAAACATATTTCACTTTTTCACTGCCAATGATCTGACATGTGATGGCAATCAAAGAGTATTTGATTGTGTTGTCACAATATTTGTGAGAATAATAAAGTGAAAAAAAATTAAATAATTAAACAAAATAATCAATGGCCCGCCCCCTATGCGCATGCATTTACATAGAAGCATGCGTAGGCCATGCATGCAATTTAACATATTGTGATGATCCCCAACCTCTTTGATTGCTGTCTGTATCTGTCAGTCATTTGCAACCACCTAATAAATGTACAGCGCTATGTAATATGTTGGCGCTATATAAATACTGTTTAATTATATTAAGACCTAAGAAGCTGAGACATCTCTTAAAGCGCCATCTTTTGACACTTTTAGGTATTGCGATTTTGGCATGTTTGGTATCTTAACAACCTGACACACAATCTCATCTTTTAATTTGAAAATAAATTGAAATTACATTGGGTTCATATTAAAAAACAGGGAATTTGACATTCCTCCAAACATTTCCTAGCAGAAGTCTTCCAGGTCTATGTGCTTCAATGGCAGTAATTGATTCCCACTTGGGAATGTTTGAGGAAATGTCAGATTCCCTGTTTTATAAATAAAGCTCATTGGGGCTCTATTTATAAATTATTCCCCTTTCAATTGGACCAAAATTTATTTATTTCCTAATTCATTTCCTAATGTGACAGGTGTGCACTTTTGACAATTGGCCACTAGGTGGCACAACGAGTCATTGTTTTCATAGGAGATCTGCAGAATATTACAACCATAAGATTCACCACCTGCGAATATCAGAAATTGGGGGAATAATTTATAAAGAGAGCCTGTTGTGTTTGTGTGCATTAAAATGAAGTATAATATTTCATGAAATTATGGTTTGATATGCAAAATGGGTGCAGCAAAAAATGCAAACATTCTATTTTTAATTTACAGGTTCTCTACTTTTAGAAAATATAAAAGGTTTTGGAGGTTTAAAATAATCTTCATGCCTAAATGTACATCCTAACACATATGCATTGCATGTACTTTCCTTGCTATTCTCCTATTCTGGAGATATTGCTGCAGGTCTTTTAATGCCAAATGGTTAATAGAAAGATCATTACAGTGACCTGAGTCTGAGCCATTGCTGTAATGAGAGAAGCTGCTGCCTTGGCATTCTAATAAATACACAAGAATCTTTGGAGTAATTGCAAGCATAGATAACTTTAAAAACCCTTCTGCAGGGGATTTACGCTGCTTGGCTTTAGGCACTGTGCAGATTTCTGGGAAAAGCAGCATGCTATACATAGGACCAGAGAATTGCATATTGGTTCCATGCCCAAGATTCTACTGCCTTGGCTGTCAAGGTTCCCTATTTTCGGCAAAATTAAACAAATCCCATCTGAGCACCTGTCTTTATATTAGCTTCCTATAATTTACAGCAAGAGAGCGGGGAAACTTAGCAAACGGCAACCGCTTAGCAAACGGCAATCAGATCACTCTAACGCATTGGGCATGCTTACAGGAGGGGAGAGAACTGAGATGTTGGCTTATCAGCCTGCTGCTCCTTTTCAATGTCCAATCAGCAAGCTGGGGGCGTGTCCTTGACCAAGCTTTACTTCTTAACCGCACTGGTGGTCAGGGACCTGTCTATGCTGCCTGAGCACCAGGAATGCAAGAGCTTTCCGCCAATAAACTACAATGCTCAAAGCAGATATGGCGGCACAGAAAACCTCATCATCTGGCTTTTTTTTTTCTCGCACTCAGAGAGGTGAGGGGGTCGCAATGACATCTGCCATGTTCTGTTTTTCACAGCATGAGCTGCTCACTTTTACTCCAAGACTAACACGACGGCGTTGGCGTGAGCCGGGCCCGTTATCTGCGCCTGGCCCTGCCAAATATCTTTAGGAAATAGCGAGAGATAAAGGCCCCTTGGTCGTCAGCCATTCCCCGGCCAAAAATCATAGCTGATTTCATGCGCTCGCTGGACCAGAGAACCTTTCATGTGAGCGCCAGCATTGTGTGCACCGCCGCGCCCTATCGCTACCTAACGACTTCCTGTCAGGGCCCCGAAGAGGCGATAACCCCAGATGGTCGCACGGAGAATTTCTGCTGATAGGTCAAGCTGACGTTACTTTTTTTCTTTTTGGAGATAACGATTATCGGGAGGAATTTTTCGAGCAGCTGGAGTTCGGTGTAATCTGAAGAAGCGGGCGGACGCCATTGGATGCGGGGGATCTGAAGCGGGACGCTGGGGTTGCTCTCCGCTCCCCTGTGAGGATCATTAAAGGTTCAAAGAGGATTCAAGCTTAAAAAAATATTCATTAAAATGCATAAGAGCCAAAACCTTTTTTTTATTTTCTGTCCTTTTGCCCCTTTCTTTCTGTAGACTGGGAAAGCGAGGAAATGCCCCAAAGTTGCCACCTGAACAAGTGCCCCTAGTGGAGGATTTGCCCTCCCTTGCTGTCCCAGTGACAACCCAAAGCTTATGCTATTATTACGCTGATAAAATTGGAATAAACTTTTCCATTTTCATTTCAAACCTTCTCTATGCAATGGAGGCTGAGTTCGGCTGGTGGGAGGGGCCATTAGGGTGCGGTACGTGGCTTTCTGAAAACATCCCAGCACCCCATCCTTATACTTAAGCAGAAGGGTCAATGCCCTCGATTCGGTTCCATTGGAATCTTACGGAGGAAGCAAGGAGCGCTCCCGTCTTCTTCCATCTTCTGCCTACATCACCTGACCATGCACTGCGCAGGTGTGAGGTCAGGTGGTGATCCCGGCATGCGCAGTGGGATCGGCACTTTTTTTTTTCATTGCAGGAAAAAGCTCCTTCTGCAAATGCATGTGTAGGCATGTTCGGAAGGAGCCCTCCAAATCCACTTAGGATGCATGATGTAGGTATCCCAGGAGGCTCTGCACCCCCCATTCAGTCTTTACCGCCATGGCAATAAATACAGTAGGGGAGGGGCTTCCCCTTTTTTGAAAAAAAAGAATTTAGGAGAAAAAAAACGGTTTTTTTTTGGTTCATGTGAATTAAAATTTTGGTAAAAATTTGGTAAGAAAATTAAAAATTGTAATGGACTCCATGTTTGGCTATGCTACGGTGTTCCAAATGCCTCCCAATTGGGTTTACAAATATGTGTGACCTTGCAGTGTCCCTAATGTTATGTTTTATTAGAGTTGAATGAAGTGTATGCTGAGCTATAAAGCATTTTGTTATTTATTGATGAGAAATCCATTAAAAGTTTTGTAAACTTTTTCCTTGATTTTTGTCAGCACACCAAATGGTAAAAACTCTTTTCTAATAAAGATATTGAAAACAAATATTTTGGGATCATGCTCTGATGCAAACCATGGGCTGGATGGGTGAGTGTCAGTCTGGAGATATAACATACTGAGGGGGGGATGAGGTGGTTGGGGGGCTCAGAGTTGCTCTTTAAAGATGATTACATCCACAAAAGCCACATAAACCCAAATACATCTGAAAAAGAGTGAAAATCTTACACAGGATGGGTGGCATGGTCAGATTTATAGTTCTTGCAAAAAAGGGCATTTCTGGTTTGATTTCCATGGCTGTGCATGGACGGCCCATTCCATTGGGCATGAAATGTCATGAGTACGTAAAGCGGAAGTAAACCTAAAACAATAAATCACACTTACCTCCACTCCTGCAGATCAGTCTATCCTTCGGGAGGTTTTTTCCATCAGATCCTGCGTCCTGCCGGTATCAATCTTTGGCCCGGTGCAGAGGGAGCGCCGCCGCCATCTTCTCCTCTCCTCTTCCACATTCTTCTTACTACATCACCAGATCTAGCACTGCGCAGACACGAGATCTCTGCATGTGTGAGATGGACAATTGTTTCCTTATTGATAAAAGGGCTCCATATGCGCATGCACGAGATGCTCAGGCATGGGCAGAAGGAGAAGCCAAGAGCCTCCCAGGATGCGTGACGTAGGTATCCTTTGATCCCCCCATCTTGATTGTCTAGGTGATTGAGAATTAAGGGGGCAGTGCTGCAAAAAAAAAGGGTATTGCACTTAAAAAAACACTAACAAACTAAATTTTTCCTTTAACCCCCCCTAGCATTCTAATTCTGTCCGTATCTCCACACAAAAAGCATTACTTTTTTTGCATGAAAAATTATTTTACATTGTAGGCTATAATTCAAAGGCATAACTCACCGAAATATGTCCAATAATTATTAAATGTAATAATAAACTTTAAATAAAAAACACAAAAATCTGTTAAAAGAAAAAATTTAAAAAATAACCGGGAAACCATGAAGAACGTCTCTGCACACGCCGGCTGGAGATTGGAGGAGGAGGACGTGTCCCGAGGACCAGCGGGGACCAGCAGGACTCCAGGGGACGACAACAGAACAAGCTAGGTGTTTGTTTTAATATATATTTTATCTTTTTAGCGATCCCGAGTCACACCCCTTTAATGTAAAGTGAAAATTCTGAGTTTAGGTACGCTTTAATGTACTGAAATGGCCTGGTATGAAGAGGATTTATTGCCCCAGAGGGTACAACCTTAATGTATATGCAGTGGCCCCCTTAGGAGATTTCCCCACTTTTCCAGTTCTGATTTCCGAAAAAAATGGTCACGCAGACAAATAAAAGAATAAATCTCCCCAATGGGATCACAGACATCAAAAAAAGTGGGCCATTTCAAACCCACGGGGTAAATCTGCACGGCTTTCTGTTTCAAGGCCTGGCCAGGACAGGCAAACCGCACTCTGATCTGCCACATTTGCACATGGCTGCGTTCACCGCACAAATCCTAAACAGAAACCACTAAGCCAAAAACCACATCGCTTTCAGGAACTGTGTTGCACTCCATGCAAGATATGGTTGTCCTCTGCTACCATTTACTTGATGAGTGAATAGATGTGAATACTCCTATTCACTTGAATAGGAGCGTCTGGGACTGCAGCTAAGCCTGCACTAGAATGTTGCGGCTCAGCACATGTCATAAATTGCTCTAAATCTTCCAGGCCAAAAGCCACATGGCGCTTTCAGGATCCGTGTTGCAATGTGCTGCAGCTGCATGCAAACAATGGTCATCCCCCTCACTTGACAAGTGAATCTGGGTGAATGCTCCTATTCACATTTACTTGGGACTGGGACCACAGCTGAGCTCACACCACAATGCTGTGGCTCACCACTGGTCTGAACTGGCCTTGCACATCATAATAAAATGAACTTTTCCCTGAACATGTACTTTAGTGTGCACTGCATTGCTGCACATATTATTATGCACACGTATTATTATGCATTGCTTGTTTTTATTGGCTGCCTAATACACCAGATTGCACCAAAAATGGTGCATGCAGGATTTTCAGCACAATCGGAAGGAATGGCACCAAATTTCACCAATGCAAATAATGCATGGTGTTATGCATCACCTTAACACAGCGCTGGCTTCACATTTTAACCCTGGCATGCTGGTCCTAATGACCCCGAATCTGTTCATGAAAAAATGCAACTACTGTGTGTCTCAGGTGCAGTCCCATCCTTTGAAGAACTCAGAGAAGGCAGGTGTGCAGCAAAGGATCATGTGACAAGATGCTGCAGTCTTCCCAGCAGCACAGTGCTGCAACCAAAGCCATCCGCTGGCCTTTCCAATACCTCTGCATTATTATTATATTATTATTATTAATATTATTATTATAATTATTATTATTATAAATAAACAGGATTTATATAGCACCAACATAATATGCAGCGCTGTACATTCCCAATGTTCTCTTACAATGGCAGCTGATGGATTTATTTTATTTGCTGTCCTTGTTTTCTATTCCATAAATTACCGGTGAATCATAACTCCGCACTGCTGAGATTATAAGGAATAAATTACAGCAGAGGAAGAGAAACAGCTGGGGCTGCTTTTAAACTTGATTGCATTTATCCAAGGAAGGCCGTTACTTTTAATGCCTTTTTAATAGTTTTTGAGTTCTATCTGGGTTGCTGCTTGGAAAAGGCGGACAGAAGATTCGCAGATGTGAACTGAAGTTACCAAAAACTTAGACCAAAACTTTATACAGCGCAACACTGCCACCTGGTGGTCAGATGGAAGTATGCTGTGTATGATCCAACAATGTGCAATGAAAGAAGAGATAAAGCTGAAAACATGAGAAGATATAAATACACTCTTTTAGTTATTAGGTTTTAGCAGGTTTATAATGATCTAGGTACAACCTTAGATAAACACCAACATGACATATTATTATTATTTATTATTAATAATAATAAACAGGATTTATATAGCGCCAACATATTACGCAGCGCTGTACATTAAACAGGGGTTACAAATGACAGACAGATACAGACAGTGACACAGGAGGCCCTGCCCTGAAGAGCTTACAATCTAGTAGGTGGGGGAAGTATCACACAATAGGAGGGGGATATGGAACGGTGGGAAGTAGTGAGGGTTTAGGAGACAGAAGAAGACGGGTAGGTGAGGGGGAAGCGTTGGGTTTTAAATGAGCAGAAAGTAGGAGCAAGCCGAAAAGGACGAGGAGACCATTCCAGAGAGTCGGGGCAGCTCTAGAAAAGTCTTGGAGCCGTGCGTGTGATGAGGTTATGAGTGAGGAAGTCATTAATAGGTCATTGGAGGAGAGAAGAACTGTGGAGGGATAAGAAGGTAAAGAACAGGAAAGTAATTTGATTCTAAGGTGAAATGAAAGCCAATGAGGACTACAAAGAGAGGCAGCAGAAGAGGAGTGGTGAGAAGTCTGTGTATGGGGTAGGTAGGTGGGGAGGCTGTGTATGGGGTAGGTAGGTGGGGAGGCTGTGTATGGGGTAGGTAGGTGGGGAGGCTGTGTATGGGGTAGGTAGGTGGGAAGGCTGTGTATAGGCTAGGTAGGTGAAAAGGCTGTTTATGGGGTAAGTAGGTGGGTTGGTAGGTAGGTGGGGAGGCTGTGTATGAGGTAGGTCAGTGGGAAGGCTGTGTATAGGGGTAGGTAGGTGGGAAGGCTGTGTAT
>NC_092865.1:3638155-3729469 GCF_032062135.1 Pyxicephalus adspersus | reverse complement strand
ATTTATATAGCACCAACATATTACGCAGCGCTGTACATTAAATAGGGGTTGCAAATGACAGACAGATACAGACAGTGACACAGGAGGAGGCGAGGACCCTGCCCTGAAGAGCTTACAATCTAGGAGGTGGGGGGATTCACCTGTTAGCTTGTTTGGAAGGGTTGCAAGGAGAAAGCCTCTTATCTCTAAAGAGAACATGGCAGTATGGCTTAGGTTTGCAAAGTTCCAACTGAACAAACTACAAAACTTCCGGAACAATGTTTGGATAGATCAGACCAAAGTTGAGAAATTTGGCAATATTGCACAGCACCACATCTGGTGAAAACCAAACACAGCATATCAGCTCAAACACCTTCTACCAACTGTGAAGCATGGTAGTGGATGTGGGATAATTAGAATTTTTTTGTAGCCACAGGCCCTGGACACCTTGTAGTCAACCATGAATCATACCACAGTATTCTAGAGTTCCAGCAAGAGAAGGAAGAAGAAGATGGAGGCACCCTGCGATGGAATGGGGACAAGTGATTATGGCAGGTTTAGTTTGTGTTAAAAAAAAAAACAGCTATTGAGCAAAAATCACTTTTTGTTTGCCCCTTCACCTGCCCCTATTGCCCACAAGAAGGCGAACGCCAGTGTCACATGACCATGAGTTACAGCTCAAACTTATGCAGATATAAAAGATATAAAAAAATGCAGCTGCATATAAATCAATGCATCAATGAATGTGTTTTAATAAATGCAAGCTGTGAAAATACCTGAAGATGAGCTGCTATCAGCTTCTTGTATTTCCTGTACACCAGAGCTCACATAGTGGGAGGTAGGAGCAGCCCAAAGAGCCAATTAGTCAGTATACTGCTTCTCCTTTCATTGGCCAGTCACAGGAAGGGGGAGGGACAAGACCTGTAAATCTTACTTAACTACAGCAGAGAAAAAATAGGTCTCTGGCTTTGGCATGGCCAGAATGAAATTTTATATTTCTCTATTGGCTTTAATGTATTTTACAAATATGGCGTACATTTTTCCAAAATATTGACCAATAGAAAATTACAAATGGTCATCTATGTAAACAAGATGAAACGGCATGCTGGGCTCTGTAGTCCTTAGCTGGATTCACTGGAAGGGATCGGCCAAGCTCTGCACATTCCCACAACATTCCAAAGGGTTTTCCTGGACTGAGTTATCAGCCGGTGTCACCGGTGACAAATGCCAGGAACGCACCCAAGATCAATCACACTGCCGGCCATTAACTGTGGAAAAACAAACACTGCCATGGCGTATGCAGCCTGCAAAATGGATACAGTGATAAAAAGCGATACCGAAGGTGAGGCACATCACCAAACCCAGCACGGATCTCCCAGAATCCTCTGGTGTTACTGACGCTTGGAACGTGTCCTAGAATGAATAATGCACACCAAAGATTCACCCAACTAATGGATTAAGATTCTATTACAAATGCAGTGTAGTCCCCGGACTACCCAGCGCTTCCCAGTAAACTCCCGGCTCTTCCCACCGTTTTCAGCTT
Source organism: Pyxicephalus adspersus (assembly GCF_032062135.1). Classification (NCBI taxonomy): domain Eukaryota; kingdom Metazoa; phylum Chordata; class Amphibia; order Anura; family Pyxicephalidae; genus Pyxicephalus; species Pyxicephalus adspersus. The sequence continues at coordinate 3,727,947 of NC_092865.1, read as the reverse complement.
CTTCCCACCCAGCTAAAAAAAAAAGTTCTGGAAATGTGTGAATTGATTCCTACTCATTCATTTTTAATTGAATCTCGGGTGAATCTTGGGTGAAATGTTTCACAAATCGACCCCTAAGTCCTACATTGTATCTCTTTCCCTTTCTAGTTGTGGATGTTCGGCCTGTATTTCTGGGTCCGCGATGAGGAAATTCACCCATTCTATTACTTTTCTTGGGTGAGTGAATCCAAAATATTGCTATTGTCATCCAAACCGAAGGTGAGAAGAAATCTTCCGATAAGATGGGGGGGGTAGCTTTTTAGGGACGACTTAGAAAGGGATTCTTCGGTTTTAGGGAGATTTTCTCCTACTTCCTGTTGTGTTTATAGGACAGGAAGTTAAAGAGAATTTCTTCAAAGGGACACACACATCAAAAAAAATTTGTTTTGGCAGTTTCATTTCTCATCTGTAAATAAAAATGTTGGCTTCCATGTCATCTGTCTGATCGCTCCGGGTGCCTGAGTTACATTATTCTGGCATGGCCAATCAAACTGCCTGAAGATTGCCTGGAAGAGGAAGAAAAAAGCAAGATGGCGGCGCCCTCGCTTGATCTGGGAGGTGATTCAGATTGGATTTTTTTCCGCTTTATTGCCACACATTACGTCACTCAATGTGCCAAGGTAAAGAAGTGTGAATGGGCCCTGTATTTATTAATAGGATATCTAAAACACAACATTTTATTAACTTTTCACGCCTAATCACTCTGCCAACCACAACATGGCTGCCAGGTTGCGCACTTGAGATGTTACTCTTATCTGCAATAAACACCCCCGAGAGGCCGCTAGCTATTTTTACAACCACAACATGGCGTCGAACTTCCTGTTTTATTGATGACGCCTTTCAGTCAACTCCACCCATCATTCCGGGTCACGTCACAACCTTCGGCCAGCCTCAATTTGACAATTTAATGGAAGCCCCCCCCCCTTTTACGTATAATGAAGTCTGTCTCCGCCTCTACTCATCCAGCCAACCACAATATGGCCGCCCTTAGCGATACATTAGTGGATGGCAACTTTCGCCAAACGTAATATGGCGGCCTGTCACGTGAGCTGTCACGTTTGAGCGGCGGCGGTAGGCGTGTCGCCAGTGCAGGCTGGCTGGAGAGATGGCGGCGCGCAGAGCGGCTCGGGTGAGGCGGGTGGTGTAAGCAGAGGATTCCCCGGGATGGAGAGTGAGGAGGAGCAGCACATGACCACCCTGCTGTGCATGGGCTTCTCGGAACCGGCTGCCATTCGCACGGCGCTGCGCCTCGCCAACAACGACATCAACGAGGCGGTGGCGCTGCTGACCAACGAGCGGCCCGGCCTGGAGTACAGCGGGGGGAGGAGCTACGAGCCGCCGCCCGCCTACCATGAGGTGGTGGAGCCCGAGGTGAGAGGGAGCCCGCCAAGGGGCGTGGCCATGGTGATTGGGTTGAGAGTGGGGGTGTAATATGGGTCACTTTCCGGGCTCCATATACCGGGGCTTTGCTTGGTTCTGCTGTGACCCAGAAGTGTGTGCATGGGTCAGGACCAGCCATGTGGGTGCCCTGGGGTCAGGGTGTGGCGTGCTCTGGGTTGCCGCATGGTTTGTGGGTGCTGCGGTGGTCAGTAGTACCGGTGTCCAGCAAGGCCGTGCTATACCATGCCCTGAGGTCAGGGTGACCCTTAATATGTGGGTGATGAGCTGTGATTGGTCAGGGTGGTGGGCAGCGCCTGTACTATGAGTACCTGTGTGCAGGTAGGCTGTGGGGTAAAGGTGCCGAAGTGCAAAGATCCAGAGTAATGGGGGCGGCAAGATATCAGGACCAGCAAGGGAGCACCCAAATGTCAGGGTGAGATCTTCAGCACGAGGGGCACCCAGATGCCTGGTTTAGACTTGCAGCATAGGGACGCCCTAGACATCAGGCTGAGACTTACAGCACCTGGACTCCACCATAAGACTTGCAAGGTGCCCAGAAGTTTTGGGTGAGAATTACAGCATGGGGGGTGCCCGGACATCCAAGTGTTATCTGCAGCACAAGAAATCAGGGTGGGGTCTGCAGCACGGGGGTGCCCAGGTGTCCCGTTAAGACTTGCAGGAGCTGGGGCGCCCAGGTGCCCGGTTGACACTTGCAGCAGGGGGGCACCCAACTGTCTTGTTGAGACTTGCGGCATAGGGGGAGTCCCAACTGTCCGTTTGAGACCTGCGACATAGGGGGCGCCCAGGTGCCCTGTTGAGACTTGGCTAAACAGGGATGTCCAGGTGAGACTTGGTTAAACGGAGGCGCCCTGGTGCCCGGTTGAGACTTGGCTACATGGGGGTGCCCGGTTGAGACTTGCAGCACAGGGGCGCCCGCTTGAGACTTGGCTACATGGGGATGCCCAGTTGGGACTTGCAGCACAGGGGCGCCCGGGTGCCCGGTTGAGACTTGGCTACATGGGGGTGTCCGGTTGGGACTTGCAGCACAGGGGCGCCTGGGTGCCCGGTTGAGACTTGCAGCAGGGGGTCACCCAACTGTCTTGTTGAGACTTGCGGCATAGGGGGAGTCCCAACTGTCCAGGGATGAAAGGGATGTCCAGGTGAGACTTGGCTAAACAGGGATGTCCAGGTGAGACTTGGCTAAACAGGGATGTCCAGGTGAGACTTGGCTAAACAGGGATGTCCAGGTGAGACTTGGCTAAACGGAGGTGCCCAGGTGTCCAGGTGAGACTTGGCTAAACGGAGGCGCCCAGGTGCCCAGGTGAGACTTGGCTAAACGGAGGCGCCCAGGTGAGACTTGGCTAAGCGGAGGCGCCCAGGTGTCCAGGTGAGACTTGGCTACATGGGGGTCCCCAGGTGCCCGGTTGAGACTTGGCTACATGGGGGTGCCCGGTTTGGACTTGCAGCACAGGGGCGCCTGGGTGCCCGGTTGAGACTTGGCTACAAGGGGTCATCCGTGAAAGTGGAACTGTTGCACATTATTTCAATGGGAAAAGGCAACTCGGTGCATCAAACATATTTCATGCAGGAACGTTCTTAGGATGGATCAGTGCAGTTTTAGTAGACCAGAGAGGACCTTCATATCGAGCAGATGCATTGGTGCTGGTCAGGTGGTGGGTCGCTGTGGGTTTGTATTGCAATGACCTTTCCCGGGTCTTACAGTGATGTGGGGTATCGGAGTGCACTGTCCATGATTTTTGGAACTTTTCAGAATTCGGAACCTTATAGTTTTGGTGTAGAGAAATCTTTTTTTCTAGTTGACCAAGCTAATTTGGATTCACAGATATACCAAATTTACAGCTGGTGGGAAGGAGCTGATATAAGTCAGATGATCTCTTAAACTATGGAGACACCCCATCTAATTTGCGCTTGCTGTTATTAGAGAGTGGGATTCTGCCCATTCAGGATGGGGTGCTTTCCGATTACCCCCCCCCCCCCCCCTGGATATATACCGACCAATCCAAGCAAACTGACGGCCCCCTCGGAGCGAGAGTCTACCTTTGATTAGCTCCAGTGTCGGGCCACTTTTTTTGTTGTGTGTGTGTGGGGGGGGGGGGGGTCACATGATTCACAATATTAATATTATACAGTATTTATATAGCGCTGACATATTAGGCAGCCCTGTACAAAGTCCATAGTCGTGCCATACCGAGAAAGCCTCGCTCTGTAAAGGCTACTGACCAAAGCCTCCCACATGGAGCAGTGAAAATGGCTTTATAGGTAAGTATATCTTGCTCAGTGTTCTCCCGACCCCTTTTAGCTGGGTGCACCACCCATCACTGTTCAGTAACCACCCAAAAATAGCCAGGTGTTTACTGACACATTGCTGGGTGGTGCACCCAGCTAAATGGGTTTGGGGTCACAATACAGGGGCTGCCACCCACCTACAATTTCTTCCCACCCTGCTTAAAAAAAAATGTCTGGGTTCGACCCTGTTGCTAGATGGAGTACTGGAAAGTAACGCTGTCACGTGCTGTTTCTGTTTGACTGATTTTTAATAGTTTTTTCTCATACTTATGTTATTCTTGCAGTGTAAAACTAGGAGCGTGCACCTTTGCATTTCCCTAGCTCCCAGATCCAACTGTTAACTGACCATTGGTCATAGTTATTGTCAAGTAACTGCCGCTTCTAATACTGCCCCTGTAACCAATCGCTGAAAGTGCTTACTCAACCTTAAGAGGGTAAATGCTTTACCCCAAATGCATGATAATGACCCCCTGGGGTCAGCTAAGGTTCAATAGGCACTTGCTGCTAGTACTAGTTAGGTTTAAGGGGTCCTGTTGGCTACCTGATAATCATAAGATTGATAATCATAAGCTAAGATTGATCAGAGCATTGAGAGTCAGTGAGAGATTTGTGTTTGTTCCCAGCTTGAGCATGCTGAGGAGGAGAGAACACGCCGCTCCGCATTGCTTTCCCCCGGGTGTATAACTGCTAATCATGGGGGTATTGTAAGCTGGAGGTGTTTGTACACAATGAGGGTAATTGGCTTTCGATTTGTGGAGTGTGAAGTGCGCTGATCTCCGATTCTATAGAAGAGTAACTCAATATAAGTAATGAGGTGTTCTGACAGTGATCAACACAGAAATTATTTTGATCCAATGGGAAGAAATTGTAGGTGGGTGGCAGCCCGTATTGTTACCCAACTCTTCAGTAAGCACCCAGAAACAGCTGGGTGGTTACTGAAAGGTGCTGGGCAGTGCATATCAGGTCACTGGTATTGTTTTCTTGATAAAGTTAAAAAAAAATCAATGGCAGAAAGTGTCGTTGCCCCCATGCAATGCACATTGCTAACAGCTGGGCAGCGGCACTTTAATGGTTTTAATATCTTAGCTTATTATCAAGAAAATGCATTACATGTCCAGTGTTGAACCCAGAAATGTTTTTAACCTTGGTGGAAAGAAATTGTAGGTGGGTGGCAGCCCCTGTATTGTGACCCAACTATTCAGTACCCACCCTAAAAAGTTCCAGGTGGTTACTGAAAAGTTCCGGGTGGTTTCCGCTAAAAGTTCCAGCTAAAAGGGGTCAGGGAGAACACTGCATATCAATAAATAAACTTGCTCAGCCATTAGAGATCGAGCAATATTAATCATCAAAAACCATACCAAAATATACCCCCCCCCCCAATGAGGGGTGACAAATCGCATAAGTATGCCAGCGACACATCTGGAATACACAGTCCAGTTTTGGGCACCAGTTCACAAAAAGGACACTGAGGGATTGGAGAGAGTGCAGAGAAGGGCAACTAAACTAATAAAAGGAATGGAGGAGCTCCGCTATGAGGAGAGATTAGCTGAACTGAATCTATTCTCCCTTGAGAAGAGACGTATAAGGGGGGATATGATCACCCTGTATAAATATATAAATGGTCCATATAGAGAACTCTCTTCCCCATTATTCACTTTGAGATCATTACAAAGAACAAGAGGGTGCTCTTTGCGTCTGGAGGAAAAGAAGTTTGGTCCAAATTAATTGTTAGCCCCCTTTTCAATCCTGTAACTGCTTTTTTACTTTTTTCATTAATAGCATTCACAAAACTTATTTTTTATCAAATACACAACTGATTGATGACTCTTTGCCATGAGCTGATTGTCGGTTATCCATCCTCTCGAGTTGGGATAATCTTTGGGAGTTAAACAAATGTTAAGCCAGCGCCAACATGGAAGGTCCACGTAGTGTACGAGAATATTCTCCGTATTGGGACAACTTGGATTCACACTGTAGGTAATCCCAACGTCCTAAGTAAGTTTAATGTGAAGATGCCAAAATCATGCTTAGATCATTGACACAAATCCCATTAAACTAAGCCCGGCTTGGATTTGCCTATAAGCTGATTGAACAGACACGTAGTTGTCACCAAGTACAGCGCTGCTCATACGGGCAATACACGGAAGAAACAACTGAAGAGGAATCGGCCCTCGTCTATCCCAATTCCGACGTATTTACTAATAATCCATTTTGACAGATTGCAAGTTGATAAAGTTTGCTTTTGCCAGGAGAGGAAGCGCACCAAAATGATTTCTGTAATCAGGGATCCCCAATCTAGATTTGAATGAATATTTAGGAATTGTAAATGTTTTCACACAAGATTTACAACTTTTCACCCAGGCTTTATACATTATTATAATTCTTGTGTAAAATCATTTGAAAAAGACCCCGGCTACCCCACCAATAGAAGCCCAGCCAGCTACAAATCTGGATCTCCAGGAGCACCCAGGAATTGCTTGTTGTGTGTGAGGTCAATCTTGGGTACAATTTTACAATTTTTGTGTTCTGGGATAAAGTGGTGAATGATTCTGCTGCAGCTCTGTGTGTTAGGTGCTGAGTTTACAGAAATGTCTATAGTGTTGTGGAATGCACAGCGTTCTAAGCTTTTCCTAGGCAGAAATGCCCATTGGTTCCATACAAGTGGAATTTGCACTGGGCTCTATCGAGCAACTTGCATGATGTGTGGGGTCTGGGAAACGAATAAGTGATGTACCAGCTGATAATTTCCTGATGGTATAAGTTGTTACCAACTGTGTTTGGTGCAGGGGTTCCCTGAAAATCTGAAAGGTATTTCAAGGGTTCAAAAGGCTGCCTTATCTGTGTCAGCCACTAACCCATATTTGACCATTCGGCCTCAAAATATATAAAGTGCGTTTCTAAAGATTAAATGGAAAGAGGAGAGAGGCGTTGAAACCTCTGTGATGGCTTCCTCTTGCTTTAACACCTCCTTGTACTTTTTCCGTCATTTTTTGCTGTGCTCTGTGTATTTGAGTGCATTGAATTGGCAGAGGTGGTGTAGGTTTTGTGAATCTATCAATGTTCATGTACACCCCCTATTCTTCCAGTATGAAAGCTGCGATCTTTATTAACAACACATGATAAGTTTATATATTCTGCCAGACATCTTCATCATCAGTTCTGTCAAATAATTTCACCAGTCTTTGCTCTAGCACCCAATTTCCTTCATGGAAATCCCCATATTTATAATAACGAACATCAGATAATAAAGAGCTTTTCTACATGTTGAACATGGTGCAGTACTCTCCCTGGCCCCTTTTAGTTGGGCGCACCACCCGGCAGTTTTCAGTAACCACCTGGCTGTTTTTTGTATCGTTACTGATGAGTTGGGTCACAATACAGGGGCTGCCACCCGCCTACAATTTCCTCCCATCAAGCTTAAAAATAAATTCTAGGTTGAGCAGTGTGCTGACTAACAAAACGAGTTTGTTAGGCAGACTTTAATTTACTCATTTTTTAATGTAAGTTGCAGGAAATTATGGAGGACTATGACTTGCTGTGTACTAAAAATGCTAAAATGTCATGCATATAGAAAAAAAAGAGGAATGCAGTTTTCTGTTCAATAATACATTAATAAAGTGCAGTGCTCTCCCCGGCCCCTTTTAGCCGGGTCTACCACCTGACACTTTCCAGTGGCCACCCGGCTATTTTTGGGTGGTTTCTGAAAAATTGGGTCACAATTCAGGGGTCGTCTATAGCAGTGGTCGCCAACCTTTTCAGTCCCGCAGACCACTAAACTTACGGGCTCCTGACCGCGCATGCAAGGGGAGCCAGGTGTCAATCAAAGGGGGAGTAACCTCCCGCGTAGTGACGTCATCATGATATAACCCCGCCCACTCTCCCATCGCAAATCTAAACCTGCGATGGGAGAGTGGGCGGGTTGTGTCCAGGGACACAGCCCGCCCACTTCCCTGAGCCTGGGATTTGCACGGGGCACGTGGTCCGCGGCTCTGGCCGGTGCGTCTCGCCAGCGGGGGCCCTCTCCTGACCCTGCTCGTGGGGGCACCGGCCAAAGCCAAGGGCCACCAGTTGGCAACCGCTGGTCTATAGCTTCTTCCTACCCAGTGAAGCAAAATTTAGGGCAGAATACTAAAGTGAATCTAAAGTCCCATTTTGAAAAACACAATCAGACAGGCAATGTTCTTTCTGCCATAACTATTCTTACCTGATTGATGCCACCCAGCTGTGTTTTTGCTGCGCTGTGTGTGTGCAATGGTTGCAAGGGAAATACAGCAATTCCAGCTTCCCTTGCGCATTCCTGAAATTAAGACCTGCATGGGAGTCATCTTGGCACAGCCAATCAAAAAGGCCGAAGGACGTTTCCAGGAGGAAAAGAAAGTTGTAGCGCCCTGGAATGTGATGGGGATAGGTGAATAGCACGAGTTTCTATTATAATTTTAATAAATTTCACCTTTTTCATCTGTCGATTCTGTTAGTAACAAACTTCCTGTCTTATTACTGTAGAGGAGCAGCGCTGTCACCTTAAGACTTTGTTTCTCAACCAGTGTTCGTGCAACCCTAGGGTTCCTCCAGAGTTTGCAGGGGGTTCCTTGAACAATCTGCAATTTGCACCTCTCAGATCAGACTAAGTGACACCAATCATCTTTTTGGCTATCTGTAAGGGTGACATTCTTCCCAATGGCCAGCAATGTAAGAGGAATTCTTCCCACTGACCACCACACTAATATACTGTGAGCTGTGGATATATTAATTATAGAAGGGATTCCCTGAAGACCTTAAAGTTATTTCAAGGCTTCCCTCAAGTTATAAAAGGTTAAGGAATTAAGTCTGTTGAGATTAGTTTAAAGTAGTTAGTAGTTAGCATTAGTTTAGATATTTCGATTTTACTTTAAAGAGATCACCTTACAGCACCCGGTAGAGACATTTGTCCAGATTTTTTATTCCAAAGAACAGCTGCTGTGTTAAGCGGGAATCAGCAGTAGATGGTGGCAGCCGTTGTATTGTGACCCGGCTCATCAGTAATTGCCCAAAAACAGCCGAGTGGTTACTGAAAAATGCCGGGTGGTTCACCCATCTAAATGCGCCGGGGAAAGACACGGAGCTGAATAGCATCTTGCCGAGATTGAGCATCTAACGAGGACTGTAAATGATATGCAGACTTAATTTATCAAGTGTCATGACAGGTTCACTCTTTAGACCTCCCGTACATTTAGCTCATCTATTATGAAACATTTCCTGCAGCTTTTTTTGGGCTTTGCTGTGCAGTTTGAATGCTGTTTATTTGTTTTCCCTTGCTGAATTAATTACGATCGTGTTCTTTCCCCCCTAAACACAAGCGGGGATTTATGTCGGACTGTTCAATGTAATATGCACGGTCTGTGTTTTCTTAGAAATCCGTTTGCCATTTGTTGAATGTCTCTTGCAGTGAGCTGAAGGCTGCGGGAATCATTCGACACATCTGCGGCGCATTTCGGAAGGAGAAAACGTCCCCCGGGGGAATACAGTAACCTCATTCAGACGGATTGCATTGTACATGGGACTTAATTAGAGTTTAGGTTGAGGATATTCTCTAGTGGTGGATGGTTGTGGGTTGGCTCTGTAAGAGTGCCAAGCAAGGACCTGTATTATGGAAGCTGTGCCCAAAAACAGTGCTGTTCAGCAATGGGAAACCAGTACGCTAAGCCTACAGCTGATCATTTCATTATTGCTGAGTGATTGGTGTTTAAAACCCTCTCGCAGCAATTTTACATGCACAGCAGTGTTCAACCCAGATTTTTTTTAAAGCGGAATAAACTGAAAATTAAAAAATTACACGTACCTTTAATCCCACATATCACTCCATGGGGCTGGTCCTTCCCACAATCCAGTCCTGCGTCATCCTGGCGCAGAGAAAGCACTGGGCACCGCCATCTTCTATCTTCCCTTCGGTCATCTTTCTCCATAACCCAATCTCTAGTGACGTAGCCACTGTGAAGTGGGCGGAAAAAAAGAGAGCCGTTCTAAATGTGCATGCGTAGTATCGGCATCTTTTTCCCCTTGGTGGAAAAATGTCCCTTCTGTGCATTCCCAATCTCACCCCTTTAAAAAAAAGTGCAGTTCTGCCGCCTAATTCTCGACCACCTAGGCGATCGAGAATGAATGGAGCGCAAAGCCTCCTGGGATACCTACGTCATGCATCCTGGGAGGCTCTTGGGCAGAAGGAGCCTTTTCTTGAAAAGGGAAAATAAAGTTTTTTTCCCAACATACATCACCCGATCTCGCGTCTGAGTCGATTGAAGTAGAAAGATGAGGCAAAGATGTCGGTGCCCGGCTTGGAGACGGATACTGGGACCCGATGGAAGACACCTCTGGACCGATCAACTGCGCTGTGGGATTGAAGGCATTTTTCAGTTTACTGATGCTTTAAAGGCTCATGCTGCACAAGTTTTTTTAAAAACAATTCGGAACAGAAGGGTTTTTTACCCTTCTATGTAAAGTAAAAATGTTGAGTTTAGGTTTGCTTTAGGCCGAGTGGGAAGAAATTTTAGGTGGGTGGCAGCCCCTGTATTGTGACCCAACTCTGGTTACTGAAAAGTGCCGGGCGGTGCGCCCACATAAAAGGGGCTGGGGTGAACACTGCATAGGAAGGCAGTGTCTGCATTTTGCAAGGGCAGATTCCCCCTACGAGCTTATCTAACGAAGACACCCAGCAAGTTCCATTATCTGACGATGGGCTGACCCTCTGTGCTGTGCACAATTGAGGTTAGAGGTACAATGCACAAATACAGCGCAGACATGCATGTGGTCATTTTATGGCTGATTTTGTTCCCAGTACATCCTAGGGTGATTGTCATCTTCAGTAGAAATGAAGGGGATTTTCTTCTCACACATTTTCCACAGGTTTCTTACAACACTTCTGCTTTCTATGTGCATACCATGCTCAGGGGATTCACTGCAAGGCATATATACGTGGAATTAGGTAGTAATGTATAATATGGATGAAATTGTGTTCTAAGCCTGGTGAATCCCATGTGAAATTGGTCCTAAGGCTGACCAGTAATCATTACCCAAAAGAATATTTTTAAACAAAAGCTTTTTGTAATGTATAATCCAGAATATTATATTCAACATCAGTTTGCAGAATATCTCACTTGGGCATCACACTAGGTAATGTCTGATGGAATCTATTCAATGGGCTCTAAAGCAGAACTAAACCCCGCTGTACTCGCATTTCCCTGTTCAGTTGTAGGATGCCCTAATTATCTTCCTTCTCTTTCTATAGACCAGGGGTGTCAAACTCAAATACACAGGGGGCAAAATAAAACATTTGGACAAAGTCGCGGGCCAACCTTGATATTTATTAAAAAAATATCTTCAGTTGAGGAAGGTCGCTAATGATTAACAGACCAGTCAATTGATCCTCTTGCAGAGCATTCTGGGATTTGAAGTATTAGCGGTGCATGCACTGTCTACTGGCGGGCCAGCTCTAGTAGACATTTGGTATTTAATTGCGGGCCAAATATATTTACAGTACGGGCCAGATTTGGCCCCCTTGCTACAGACGATCTTCGCCCATCTTTATTAGCTGGGCTGGGATAACCTAACTCCTGCACATGCGTTCATCCATTCCCAGCATGCGCGGCTCAGCTTCTTTGTGCGGTCCATGTCTATTGTGATTCTATTATTACTAAATAGTTTTTGTATAGCGCCAACAGATTACGCAGCGCTGTACATCAAATAGGGGTTGCAAATGACAGGGATGCAAACCATGACACAGGACCCTGACACATTCTGCAATAATGACCTGGCTAGTTGAAACTTTTTAGTGGAATTTTAGTTTTGCTTTATTCCACCAATAGAAGAGGATTTTTTTTTGTTATGACGCTTAATAAGACTTCCCAATGACATGTTTGCTGCCTCTAAGGTACCCAAGAAATGCTTCGGACACCACAGCCCTGCTCACCAGTATGGCCTTTGGCGGTGTTCTCCCCAGAAGTTTTTTTTTTTTAGCCATGTGGTCAAAAGTGTGCAGGGCAACAGACACATTGTGTTTGCACTATAGGTGTCCAGTAACCCTTAGAATTCTGGCTCCTTTCTACTGCCGCCCACAGTTTTTACTTTGTTCCAACTTTTTAATGCCCCTCTCTTTAGTATGCATTGTGTTTTCATTGTCTCAGCTGGCACGCTGCCTTTACTAATGTTAGCAGGTCACTCTACACAACCCTAAGTGTAGGTCTGATGACAGCCAAGTGGCTACTGAAAAGTGTTGGGTGTTGCGCCTGGCTAAAAGGGGCTGGGGAGAACCTGCTATGGGTTGCCTATAACCCCCTCAATCTAATCTATTCCCTATTACTGACCTTATATGCCCTGTTCTGTTCTGGATATGACCATCCTTTTGGAAGCAATGATTTGCTTTCTAATGTCAGAGCCCATCTTATGGCTGTTGGGGTAATAATAGATGACAAAAAAGGTGCAAAAAAAATGTACAAAATCTAGACAAGAGAACAAAGCAGCTAAGTAGTGAGACGGCACCCAAAACTCCCTAAATCTAATGAGACTACAGTGCTCTCCCCAGCCACTTTTATTTGGGGCTGCAATGAGGGACCGGAGGGCCAACATTCCCAGAAATGGAAAACACTAATACCAGAATGCAGAAAGTTTTAGCAGCCAAGTGTGCAAGTAAAGCTTGCACACTTAACCACTCAGCTGTTTTTGGGTGAATACTGAAGAGTTGGATCACAATACAGGGGCTACCACACGCCTACAGTTTCTTCCCACCCAGCCAAAAAAAACAATTGGGGAAGAACACTAGACTACCTGATCCAGCAATGCCTTACATGACCATACAACAGATTTACAGCTATAGAAGTGCCTAGGAGCAGGAATTGCAGTGCTGTGTTTTGGCACAATTTAAGGTAAAAGGTAACATTTTCAGGGTACTGTTTATTTACCATCCCTGGATATTCATTAGTTTGCAAATCGTTACTTTTAGACCATTTAAGGTTAAAAAAAAAAGAAAAAACACTTTGTGTTGTGTTAGTAAAACAGATCTGTGCCTGTGGGAATGTCACCCTATCTGTTACATACACAAATCTTTAATTCGTACCACACACTTGTGACCGGTTTATCCCAAGTCCAATCTATGGTTGGATGGTAACCCAATGCCCCTGCCCTGCACCCTATTCTTTTTTTTCTTGGTAAATATCACCTCCTTGGTAATGTCTGCCCCTCCAGCCTGCTAGTTGCGGATCTCTTCCTCCGAGTCTAAATTAAATCTTAATTTCCGTAAATTTTCCATCTCGGATTGTTCAACCTGAGGATTTGAGGATACAGTTTGATTTTTTTTCAACGTACACATTCATTGTGCTTTCTCATCCGGCTCTTAAGCCTTAATAGCTGCGGAGGCTTTCATTACAACATGTGTCTCCTTTGTACAGTATTAGCCTCTCCGTGTTTCGTCAGATTGAAGCCAGAGCGTTGCCAGGTCTCTGTCCTTGGAGGTTTTTCAGGGATCTTGCAGAAAAGCGTCGCTAGTAAAGCGAAGTGTATATAAACAATATTGCAATATGCTGTCATTGGTAACAGATTGTTGCATTCTAAATGTTTGCTTGCAGCTTTGTTTGCCAGTGCACAGTTTACTGCAGAATATGAACTGTATTTGTATTTCTTTATATTCCTTTTTATTGCACAATTAACTATTTATATTATATCAGTGATTCTCAACCAGGGTTCCTATCGAGAGGTTGCTTGGAGGTTCCTTGAGCAATGAGCAATTTGCCCCTCTCAGGTCAGTTGAACTGACACCAATTATTTTTTTGGCTATCTGTAGGGCTACATACACACGTCAGATGATTATCGTCTGATTATCTCCTCCGGGATAGTATCGGACGAAAATCTGACCTGTGTACAGCCGCTGACTGACGTCGTTCATGGATCCATCCTGGCAGATCCTTGAACGACTGCAATTCAATTAAAGGGAGAGAGTGCAGCGGGGTGCCGCTCCATTGTTCTCCCCTCTCCATAGAGCAGAACGTCGCTGTATGTACACTTCTCGTTCATTATTATTAATAATATACAGTATTTATATAGCGCCATCATGATACGCAGCGCTGTACAGAGTCCATAGTCGTGTCACTAACTGTCCCTCAAAGGAGCTCACAATCTAATGTCCCTACTATAGTCATATGTCATTAATGTAGTCTAGGGTCATTAATCTTTCAGTCTTTTGTCTTTAGAAAGGATCGAGAAAGATCCTTTCCAACAATACAAATGTAACGTGTACATAGCTTAAGGGTTGCAGACTTCCCAATGGCCAGAAATTTAAGAGGGATACTTCCTACTCACCACCATACCAATGTACAGTGAGCTGTGGATATAGTAAATATAGAAGGGGTTAACAGAGTTAATTCAAGGGTTTCCCCTATGTTAGGCTGCATTACGCCCTCAAACATAGTAAAAGATGTCATAGATATTTAAAGATGGACATATTGTGCCTGCTCGAAGGCTTTTACTACCGCTAGTAGCTCCCAAAATAACATTTGACTTTTGACCTTTAATGCAAAGTCTGTGGAATGGGGATGGAAGGTGCATTATGTACAGCTCTGGTGCCCTTCTATCCAGGGAGGGAACAAGAGCAAGGTTTTCCAAGAGACCTTAACTTCTCTCCTAAATTCAGTGCAGGAGTCATAAAAGTTCATGCGAGCTTCAATCATAATAGGAGCATCTAGCTTTTGTAAAGCATTTAGCTTCCCTGTTGAAGCCTTTAATGCAAACTTAATTTCCAGTATGGGGATGTTAAATACAGATCTCATTCCAAGGACACATTTTCAGTTGCTGTCACCTGAAATGATCTTTTGTCATTGTTTTTTGAGTGACCGTTTAGGAAGGTTGGCTGTGCTGACAAATTTCTCTGCTCTTTGCCAAGTTCTGTTCTATGGAGGGTTGGCGTACGTGCATAGAGGGCCCCACTGCTTCTTTATACAATAATATAACAATAGCTGTCATTGGCAATCCAACTCGGCAAATTACTAATGAGCTCCTGTCGCGGGACACCTGTGCACACTATGGATTTTCTCTGGAGACAATTGCGAGAAGAGATGATGCGTTTCTTTAAAAAAATGTTTCATATGACTATATGGCCATTTATTATTATTTTTAATAATAAACAGGATTTATATAGAGCCAACATATTACGCAGCTCTGTACATTAAATAGAGCTTGCAAATGACAAACGAATACAGACAGTGACACTGGAGGAGAGGACCCGGCCCCGAAGAGCTTACAATCTATTAGGTGGGATATTTATCATATTTTGTGCATGTCTGGTACATCCAAAAGCCTTATCCAGAATCCCTGGGACTGCTGCTGCCAAGAACAATGCTTCTTCAGCTGGGTAGGAAGAAGCTGTAGGCGGGTGGCAGCCCCTGTATTGTGACCTAACTCTTAAATAACCACCCAAAAACAGCCGGGTGTTTACTGAAAAGTGCTGGGTGTTGCACCCAGCTAAAAAAAGGCTAGGGGGAACACTGCAGATGTCAGGAAACTCGGTGCTGTCACTCTCTATTGTGATTCTTTTATTATTAAACAGTTTTTGTATAGCGCCAACAGATTACGCAGCGCTGTACATCAAATAGGTGTTGCAAATGAAAGACGGATGCAAACCATGACACAGGACCCTGCCCTGAACAATCTAGGATTCTATAGCAGGGCTGTCCTCAGGTCCTTAAGGCACACACACTAGCCAGGAGTTCAACTAAATAATCATCATCACTTTGTACACCTAGTTAAAGGTTATGTAGGGAGGGGGCAGCAGAGCTGGGCCAGTACAGGCTATTGCATGCAAGTAGGGAAGGGGACAAAGCTAGGAAGTTTAACATACAATGAAAAAAGTATTTTATAGAAAGGGAAAACCCCTGAAAGTAAGGGTAAAAACAAGTCCTTAGGAGTTCAAAATAAGTTCATTTTCTCATAGTACTGGCTGAATTCAATGTAATTGATCCAAATACAAATTGACGACTATATTTTCATTAATATTGAAGGGTAGACAGGAGAGGGGGTGGAGGGAAAAAGAACGGCTTTTTAAGGCACTTGAGTAAAGCAGATAAAATAATAACTTTTATTTATTTTATGTTATCTTCTTTAGTAACTGCCTTAAAAAGCCTTTCCCTACCCACTCCCCTGTCTGCCCTATCAATATTGTATAATTATTAGGCTTGGCGCTTTCTAGGTTTACCTAACGTACAACAATTAACTTTTCTTCCCCGCTTAAGATTAGTGTATGCTAGCATGCTGCAAAATTTATACAACCCAAAATTGTCCAAGAGGACTCAAACACATGGGAAGGCAAGCCGTAACTTCCCATCTCACCCCAGCTGGTCCCGGGGCTGCACAGGATGGGAAGATGTCATTTCCTGTGAATCACAGAGAGATAACTGCTTGTCCATGGCCAGCCTTTTCTAGGTGAAAGCTATGCGGCATGTGATTTTATTTCGGCAGCTGACCTGCAGCAATGACGGCAGCCTTACCTCTGTAGAGATGGCTGGAGGGAGAATCTATGGATCTGTATGTGAAATACAATCATGGGAACCATTGAAAACCTCACATGTTGTACTATACTACAATGTACTACAATGTAGCCTCTATTACTATTATTATATATTATTACTACTACACAGTATATATATATATATATATATATATATATATATATATAGCGCCAACATATTCCGCAGCACTGTACAAAGTCCATAGTTATGTGACTAGCTGTCCCTACCTCAGTCATATGTGTTTAGTACAAACTTAGATCGATTTTTAGGCTAAGCCAGTTAATCTAACCACATGTTTTTGGAATGTGGGAGGAAACCCACACAAACCTGGGGAGAGCCTGCAAACTCCATGCAGATAGAGCTCTGGCTGGGATTCGAACCTAGGACCCAGTGCTGCAAAGGCCAGAATGCTAAATTGTTACAAAGAGAAAAATGACAATAAAAGCAGACCAGTGCAAATGTTAATATTACAACCAAAACTTTGACATCCCAATGCTGCGCTGCTCCACATGCATTGAAAAAATGCTTTATTAGACATGCTATGTCTGTAATGCAAATGAAGCTTTCGTTGGAGTTGCTGCGGATAAAATAGGACTAAGAAGGCCAAAAGTATAGGAGCAGCCATTCACAACAGTGCCATAGAAGTTGATTTGGAAATGGAAACCAAACAAAGATCAAAATATCTCAACACCATGCCTAGTGCATTCAAACATTACCTGTCCTGCAACCAATGACTCTCCATTAATTTGCTGCAGGCGGTATTGCAAAGTATAGGATGCTGAGCTGTTTTCCCCCCAGAACTTTTTATAAGCTGGGTGGGAAGGAACTGTAGGCTGGTGGCAGCTCCTGTGTTGTGAACTAAATTTTCAGTAGACAACCGGGTGTTAACTGGAAAGTGCTGGGTGGTGCGCCCGGTCGGGGAGAAAACTGCTGAGGATGCCTCTGCCATTGTGGATCTGCAGGAAAGTGAAGTCATTGGTGGTATTAATTGTCTTTTACAGACTTTTTGTAACTTTAAAATCATTAAAAAAAATAGGAAACTAGTTTTTAAAGAACTATTCTATATTATTTTCCTGATATAGAAGTGAAAGTTGCCATCTTAGAGCAGGAGGTGTATTATTGTCAGGAGTACCAGGTGAAAATAAACAAAGGATGACTAGGAAAAAAAGTTACACGCCTACGGACAATGCAAAATATGTATTACATTATGGGGGTTTAGGTACTATTAACCTATGCCAGCTGGTTGGAATAACTACATCAGCATTCTAGAGCAGACTAAGTGGTAGGAAGGAGAAAATGTTAATACTAGAAAAAGCCTTTCAAAGAGTAAGTGTGCTCCCAGGCCTCTTTTAGCTTGGCTCACCTCCCAGCGCTTTTTAGTAACCCCCAGCTGTTTTTGGGTGCTTACTGAAAAGTTGGGTCACAGTACAGGGGCCACCACCTGCTTACAACTTCTTTCCACCTGTCTGTGGACACCTTTTCAGAGAACACAGACAGTAGGGGAAACAACGTGACTGCTGCGGAAACAAGCACACAATGCACAAGCTGAAGCAGCAGAGAGCAGCTTTCTCTTTCATCTCTGACCACATAAGCATCTTTTGTGCCGTTTATTGTTGTGTGAGCTATTCCCTATAGGCACATTGATTTGTTCAACTCCGGACAAAACTTTTTTGGGCTGATTTAGGACCACTGTGGTGTATATGGCAATCTGTATCCCTATTGCAAAAATCTAATTTCATT
Source organism: Pyxicephalus adspersus (assembly GCF_032062135.1). NCBI lineage: Eukaryota > Metazoa > Chordata > Amphibia > Anura > Pyxicephalidae > Pyxicephalus > Pyxicephalus adspersus. The sequence continues at coordinate 3,709,957 of NC_092865.1, read as the reverse complement.
TTGTGAGAGTGAGAGGAAATACAAATTGCGTGCTACCTCCCATTGGTAGATTAGCCCTCGCTTCCTATTGCAGTATTCTCCCCAGAAATATTTGATATTATATATTTGGGTGGGAAGAAGCTGTAGGTGGCTGATAGCCCCTGTATGGTTACTCAAATTTTCCTTAACCATCCAAAAACAGCTGGACGGTTACTGAAAAGTTCCGGGTGGTGCGCCCAGTTAAAAGAGGCCGGGGAGAACCCTGCTTTTGTGGTCTGTTTTTATTTTCTCGCACTTTTTGGACCAGTGTTTACCTTCATTTAGGGGCATGCTGGCAGCTTATTCTAAATGCTTGGGGTGCCTAATGCAATGTGCGTTAAGCAATGTTCAGACTTTGTTTTTCCAGGTCTTGTAATCTTTTACAGCCTGCAAATGCTTGAAAATGCTTTAAAGTTTAAACCATTGTTCTGCGGCTCTGGAGAAAGACCCCGCTGGGGGCACACCGGCCAGAGGCGCGGACAATGTCCCCCGTATGGATGCAACCCGCCCACTCTCCTATTTCAGGTGGGTTCTTGTATCATGACGTCACTATGGCGGATGTTCCCCTTTGAGTGACTCCCCGCGCTTTTTTTGGTCCGTAGGTCCGAGAAGGTTGGCAACCACTGGTTTAAACAGATGTGCAGGCTTTAAGCATTTAGAATGTTCTCCCCGGCCCCTTTCAGCACCACCCGGCACTTTTCAGTAACCAACTAGCTCTTTTTAGGTGAATATTGAAAAAGTTTGGTCACAATACAAGAGTTGTTACCTGCTTACAGCTTCTTCCTACCCAGTTCAAAATTTCTGGGAAGAATACTGCAAAAGAGAAAAATACCCTTGCACTACAGTATTCTCCCCAGCTATTTTAGCTGGGTACACCACCCGGAATTTTTCAGGAACTCTTCTGGAATTTAGGTGAATACTAAAAAGTTGGCTCACAATATGGGGGTAATGGACAGTTGGAGCGTAATACATAGATATTGGGACATACTCAAAGGGTTGGCTTTAGAAAGTTGTATTCTCCCCAGCCCCTTTTACCCTAGTACACCACCCAGAACTTTTCAGTAACTACCCAAAAACAGCCGGATGATCATTGGGGTCACAATACGGAGTCCGCCACCTGCCTACAGCTTTCCATCCAGCTTTAAAAGTTTTTAAGGCGCAAAGGGAAGCTTTACCCACTCATCTGCAACACAGGTGAAATCTGAACCGTAATTACTATTTTTTCATTAGGTTATTTTTCTAATGGTCTCAGAGGTTATCAGGGAGACTTTCATGTAAGCCAATGTATTTGCTGGGGGGGCTTAACATGCGTGTGGTGGGATAGAGGTTTTCTCGCATAGAAATTCTTCCTTGGGATTATAATGCTTGATACATTACATATGAGGGCCAGCGTGTAATGAACTAAAATTCACGACTTCCACCAAGGATCTATATTGTACGTGTATAGACGTGCCCGCTTCATACACAAGCCGTTGTTTTCTCAATAAAAATCAGCGTCATCGCCTCCAAGCAACAGACCTCAGCACGGGATTTCGTCAGCCGCTTACACAATAGAGAAGCAATATCATCTGAGGTTTGCATTGTAATATTCAAGGTTACCGCAAGCCCAGCATTTCTGAACAAGGACGATTTTTTGCAAATAGTAAAATGTTTTTTGTTCCTCTCTGAAAGGACTCAATCGATGAAATGCCACTGTTCACAATGTACAGATCATGGGGATGACCTCCGTGTTTACAAATTGCTATGCAAGCGGTTCCTGCTGAAGACGCTGTCACTGGATGGCTTGTGGTTGTGTGTTGATAAATAAAATAGTTGGAGTGTATCCAAAAAAAAATTTTATGAAGAACAGGGAAGGGTTAGGAGCATATACGGGGATTTTTTTTTTTTGTCTGCACCCAGCATGAAATTTTGGCCAAGACACAACAGGAAATTACCAAAAATCTCTGCATTGTTCACCTTCATAAAAAGAAATCATTATTATTACACAGTATTTATATAGCGCCAACATATTACGCAGCGCTGTACAACTCCACAGCCGTGTCGCTAACTGTCCCCTAAAAGGAGCTCACAATCTAAGGTCAATTTTTGGGAGAAGCCAATTAACCTAACCACATGTTTTTGGAATGTGGAGTACCCGGAGGAAACCCATGCAAACACAAGGAGAACCTGCAAACTCCATGCAGGTAGTGTCTTGGCCAAGATTCGAACCTGGACCCAGCGCTGCAAAAGGCCAGAGTGCTGTCTTTACTTGTAAAAAGCTCTTGATCCATGTACAAACCTTAAGCCAGTGGCTCCAGTTCGGATTCCCTTGTCATTCCGTCCAATGTCGCCATCTTCTTCTGGTCCTTCCTGACATTTCCCGGTCGTGTACTGCGCAGTCGCAATATCATTTGATGTGTCTTCTGCCAAATGGTAAAGAATGCTGATCTCACTGTTTATGCCTGAGATTAAGCACTTGTTTTTTTTTTTACTTTAAGGGAAATCTCCTAATGAAACATGCCTGATATTGAGCATGCTCAGAAGGAGCTGCCCACAACCCCTTATGATATGTGATGTAAGGTTTTCCCTTTAGTCTTCACCACTGCGGCCGAATAGCCACCTTTTTTGGTTTACCATAATGTGAAGATGGGTCCACTTCAAACAAAAATTGAATCCACAAATACTGTCCTCGGAGCCAGTTTCCCCTGGAGTTCTCCCTTGCTTAGCTTTCCAAGCTAACCCAAGAATGTTGAGTAAAAATCAAAGAAAAATATACCACAATGTCAAACAGTTGAAATGTAAACAATTTATTGGTAATAATTTAAAACTGCAACGGCAATGACATTACAAAAAAAAAAATATGATAAAATATATCAAAAGTTGTTCATACTGAATCTTGCACATAAGATTATTGATTTCTAAATGTGCTGTGGTTTAACATATATCAGTGGTCGCCATATATATATCAGTGGTCGCCAAGCTTTTGGACATCACGGACCACTACATTTACGGACTCCGGACTGTGCATGCTCGGAGAGCCGTGTGTCACTCAAAGGGGAAGAAACTTTCCCCAGAGTGACATACGGGAAATGTGGTCCCCCCAGCCGGGGTCCTTCTCCTGACTCCGCTGGTGGGCGCACCTGCCAGAGCCACGGACCTCCAAATTTTTTCCGTTTGGCTACTGCTTGTATATATCAAATACCATTTCGTTGGTGCCAATTCTTTTCAAGAACGTTGGGTTCCCACAACTTGGTCAACCACGTCTTGGTGTCAATGGGACACTAAACATGTGAATGATTCATCAGTCATATAGAATTCCATATTAAAGACTTTCAAGAAATTCTGCTGCAATTGTGTTTAGGAAATACAAATGAATGTGTGTTTGATTATTTGAAGAGACCCTTTCACCAAATAAAACAAAAATTGCTCCAAATTGTATTCACTTGAACTTTGAATGTGCTAAAAGTAGACACTTGTCGGTTCCGTAGCTTAACCTCTTCTCTCCTTCCATATTATAACCTTCCAGTGTTCAACCTAGAATTTTTTTTAAGCTGGGTGGGAAGAAAATTTAGGTGGGTGGCAGCCCCTGTGTTGTGACCCAACTCATCAGTAACTCCAAAAACAGCCAGGTGGTTACTGGAAAGTGCCGGGTGGTGCACCTGGATAAAAGGTGCCGGGGAGAACACTGCCCTCTAATTGTATTCTTTGCTGGACCAGCTCCTTTTTGTAGCTTGCTGATGATGAAACAAAGGTAGATACCATAGAGCATCCTGCTCTTAAACCTTAATAGCTGCGGAGGCTTTCATTACCACATGCGTCGTCTTTGTACAGTATTAGCCTCTCCGTGTTTTGTCAGATTGAAACCGGAGCGTTGCCAGGTCTCTGTCCTTGGAGGATTTTCAGGGATCTTGCAGAAAAGCGTCGCTAGTAAAGCAATGTGCATATAAACAATATTGCAATATGCTGTCATTGGTAACAGATTGTTGCATTGTAAATGTTTGCTTGCAGCTTTGTTTGCCAGTGCACAGTTTACTGCAAAATATGAATCGTGTTTGTGATTGCTTATATTCCTTTTTAATTCTTTTTATTGCACAAATAACTATTTTTATTATATCAGAGATTCTCAACCAGGGTTCCTCTCTGGAGGTTGCTGGGGGTCCCTTTAGCAATGAGCAGTTTGCACGCCTCAGGTCAGTATAAGTGACCCCAATGATATTTTTGGCTATCTGTAAGGGTGACAGTCTTCCCAATGGCCAGCAATGTAAGAGGAATTCTTCCCACTGACCACCATAATAGTATACTGTGACCTGCGGATATAATAATTGCAGAAGGGGTTCCCTGAAGACCTGAAAGTTATTTTGAGGGTTCCCCCTGCAATAGTGTGTCAATGGATCTGTTGGGCTGCTGGCATCACTTCCAAGATGGCGGCACCCTGCTGCAATCTCTAGACTTTTGCACAAGGGGGGAATTTTTCAGTGAAATAACTGGCATAAAATATATTGCACATGGGAAGATTTTGGTTGAATTGAATTAAATGACAACTTTACCTAATACCACGTACGTCCGATGTTTGTCACTTTTTGCTTTGTTGAAAAAAACTCCAACTAGAATCCCAGTTTTATTGCAATAAAATATATTGGACATCAGATTTTCATTTTCTATGTAGAACCAATAGTGAAATGACGATACAAAGCGATGAGTAATATGTTGGAATTATATGAATACATAATATCAATAATATGAACAAAGAACGCAGATGTTTACCGAGCAAATCATTTGTTTTTTTAATGGAAAACTTGCTCTTTGCTGTGTATATTAAACAAAATTGGCTTTATTCATCATGCTGGCTCCTTTTGTTTCCCTTTGTTTTTCCAAAGTACTTTTACTTTCATTTACAAAGAATCGGTGCAGCCGGAATGATTGATTGCTGTGCCGTCATGCAGTGAGTCAATGGAGGTAGAACACCTGTTAGTATAATGACTGATAAACACAAGTGCTCTCTGGGGTAATTTTACTGCCGACGCAGAGAGAAAACGCTCGCTCCCCCATATTTGCGCTGTCGCTCTCATAAGCACAGCGGGGCTTGCTGATGTTATGGAAAATGTTAGGTGGTTTTCAACTTTTTTTTTTTTTTGCTTTATGGATGTTGTATATGTCAGGCTGAACACAATGAGGGACTTTAAAGTGTCTGAGTTGCAGTATTTGCTCCACAAAGTTTTTGGAAGTGAGTGCGGAAGTGCGTTGCAGCCCCCCAGTATTGTGACGCCATTCTTCAGCAGTCCCTCAAAAACAATTATTGAAAAGTGCCACGTTGGGCGCCCGGCTAAACTCGAGTGCATGTCTTGCATTTGTTATTACAGACAGATTTGAATACAACTTGTAAAAACATTTTTTGAAGGGGTCAAAAAACATCAAATAATTGTAGGCATTTAGGTTAGGTTCACACTTTTGCAGTTCATTTACCGCTTCCTCACATCAGTAACTTCTGCTTCTCCTTGAAGCAGCCCCCATATCGTATGAATAGGGGTGTCAGTGAGTGGTACTAATACAGTGTTCTCCCAGTATTTTATCTTTAAACTGGGTGGGAGGAAGGTATAGGCGGGTGGCAGTGCCTTTATTGTGACCCAACTTTTCAGTAGCCACTCAAAAACAGCCAGGTGGTAACTGAAAAGTGCCAGGTGGTGCACCCAGCTAAAAGGAGCCGTGGGGATCACTGTAATGCTAACCGCCATCTGTCAGATGTGCAGACACTGATTCTTTAAGAACCAGTCCTACAGTGTGAGTGTTCCGAGTAAGTTGCCACCCAGGAACGCTCAATCCTGAGGCAGACGTGAACTTGTCCTTATCCAGCCAAAAGGTGGAGCATCAGGTGCTCCCATGTTTACCTTGCACAACCTTACCCTTACCTTGCTGCACCAGTAACTCCTTCATTACCCCATGATGTCCTAAGAATTCCACTGTTCTAGGTCCATTTTTAAAATTTGCACTCAAGGTTTTTTTGTACAGAGATGGATCGATGATGTCAGGTCTGCAATAAAACATACTCACATTGCCTGATTCAGTTGTCATAATTTCTGAGCTGCCCAGTACATTTCGGCTTCCTTTATAACTGCCAGGACTGAATGAACTCCGCTTGCCTTGAAATTATGTTTTCCTGGTTCAGGCAATTAAGATGGCTTAAGAAGGTGACCGTATGGGAACAGGTGAGTATCAACAAGGTTTGGAGTGGATTTAAGCAGAGAATCCATGGTGAGCTGAGCTTCTGAGCAGCAAATGGAAGGGGGAGCTGACCTGTGAATGAATGTGTGAGAAGAAACAAAGAGAATGGCTCCTTGAGGCAACAAGTATAAATAAAAAACGCTTAAAACACATAATTTCCAAAGCTAATACATGATACTACTAATCACAGCGAAAATGTATAGTCTTCAGTTCAGAGTGTACATCTAATCAATAGCAAAATATAATCAATAAGTACTCCATAGCCCGACGTGTTTTGCAGTATTGGCTTCATCACGGGACTTCACAGAGACTTATATTGATAGTAGTTTTTATGCTGATGGATACAATAATGACGGTGAGGTTGAGTTGTGAGATAAAACAAGCTTTTATGTCTTCTATATCAGGGTTGTCAAACTTTGGCCCGGGGGCTAAATCTGGCCCTTAACCTCCTTTTTTTTTTTTGGCCCCCAAAGGAATCGTAAATATGAAATGCAGCTAGCCCACCACTGCATTGAAATAGCAATTCCCGGCATCACCTGCGTCTATAGACAAGCGGGCTCTCTGCCTATGCGTGGCCCGACATTGGACTGTTTTTTGTAGAGGCAAGTAATGCTGAGAATTTTAGTAGCAGCGCTATTTCTAGCTCTACCCCTAAGCTGTACTTTTCCTTGCTACTCCAAGGCATGGACTTGAATGGTTGGATTTTCATAGAAGAAAATTGTTATTAATATTGTTAGCCTGTGCAAAGAGCTTACCATTCAAAGTTACCTAAGAAAGCTACAAATAAAGACAGAGAGACATAAGATTTTTTCTTTTAATAAAATAAAAAAAAATGTTTTGCCGCTTTCTCTATTATAGACTTGTTCAACATTGAATATGAAGCAAAACCTCTTTGTTTCCATATGAAAATGTTTTATATCCAATGAGAGGAAAAACTTGCTCATTGTTTTCAACAAATTAGTTTGGCCTGCAACTTTATCCAAGTTTTTAATTTTGGCCTTCTATGTATTTGAGTTTGACACCCCTGTTCTATATTATCTTAGGGACATGTCACTGGGAGTTGTACCATTTGCACATTTTTCCCTCTGTTCCCAATGACAGCTCAAACATTGTGATTTGCTATTCTTTGTTGTTTGGGTAAAAAATCTTCATGATACATATGAAAGGTGAATTTCTCCAGGGGATGTACCCAAAATGTGTGATACTAGCTTGAGGATGGTTCTACAGGTCAAAATATCAGGAATTGTAGCAAAGAATAGTACGTTAGTTGTGCCTGGTATTCTATGGAACACATTTTTTTAAAACAAAAAGGAAGATTGCAGAGTATGCACATTGCAACATTACAAAGAAAGAACAATGTATATTCAGAGAAGGTAATGAAATAGAAAATGGGAATGTGGGGCGAGCAGCACTGCACCTTGCACCTCCTGATGATTGAACAGGCTTGGTGTGTACAGGCTGTCGGATTTTTAAAGCGGGGCATATAAAAATTCTGACAAAATGTTCTTATTTTTTTTCCAGGAATCTGTTCTATCTTGCTGCGTTGCATCCCACCTCTTTGTGTAATGAAATAATTCCCTAATCTCCTCTCCTCACACACTGGTAATTAACACAGCGACATCACTTCTCTGAAGCAGAAGCTAATTATGCCTTTGTTAGCTGCTCCTGTTTTTCTGAAGCTTTGGGAGATCTCTACGACATTCTGACATAAACAAGCAGATTTTATTTTTATTGTTTTCTACCGCACTAAGCCGTTCAGGGATCAATGCGCCGATCAATATTGTTTTATCCACATTTTTTTAAATTGGTGAAAAGACCCTGAGGGGTCTCTAAAAGATTCAAAAGACCAGTTCCATGCAATAGAAGGGATTCTTCAATTTGATTTTTTGCCTCATTGGTTTCACTTCTTATGATTATTCCTGAAGAAGGAATAATCTGTGAAACGCGGCGAATGAAACCTTTATTACCAATCTTACCATTGTTCTCCTATTCACCTGGTAATTGTTCCGTGGGGGGTTATTTTGGACCTACTGTGAGTGTTCTTGGTTACTTTATAATGACAGGTGCTTGTTTTTTCATGACTATCCCTCATTCGAAATGTATTTAATAAAAATTGTGTTTTTATATTCATCTTTTGGATGCTTTGAAAGTACTGCTTTCCTATTTTTGAACCCTCTGGTTCTTGGAATTTTTTTTTCATGTTTTATGTTGAATGTGGTATCTTCTTGCATATATTTACATTTATGATAGCTTAGTTATATGACTAGGTTATCACAAAAGAACCGCATCACACGCGTGGCTGCAGGGCTTTTCTAGAGCTGCCCGGACTCTCTGGAATGGTCTCCCTCATCATGTTCGGGTTGCTCCTACTTTCTGCTCATTTTAAAAGAGAACTCAAACCCAACGCTTCAACCTCACCTACCCGTCTTCTTCTGTCTCCTAAACCGTCACTACTTCCCACCATTCCATATCCCCCTCCTATTGTGTGATACTTCCCCACCTCCTAGATTGTAAGCTCTTCAGGACAGGGTCCTCTACTCCTCCTGTATCTGTCTGTTATCTGCAACCCCTATTTAATGTACAGAGCTGCGTAATATGTTGGCGCTATATAAATCCTCTTAACAATAATAATTGATGTAAGCTACTGAGTGACATTTAATTTTATGCCCGGTCATTAACCTGGTCTACAAAGTATCCTTTGTCATAATGTAGAGTGGTAATAACTTCCTGCTTGTGTCAATTCTGAGCTCTTTATCTTGGAGGAGGGAAGTCACGTGTGGTTACGTTTTGTCATTGCATAATGAGACTGCAAATCTGACCGTTTGCTGTTCTCTTTGCTGGTCTTGATGTGCAGGAACATGTATGGAGCTGTCAAGTTTATGTGGAGCTAAACCATTAGGCTTCTATTGTTGCAATGCACAAACCAACATAGAACAAGTGACCGTAAATAGATCCATATTCCATGGGCAGCACGGTGGCTCAGTGGTTAGCACTCTGGCCTTTGCAGCGCTAAGTTCTAGATTCGAATCTCGTGCAGGACATTATCTGCATGAAGTTTGCAGGTTCTCACTTTGTGTGAGTCGCCTCCAGGTACTCGGTTTTCCTCCAACATTCCAAAAACATGCAGAATGACCCCAAAATTGACTGTGATAATGACATATGACTATTATAGGGACATTAGATTGTGAGCTCCTTTTGAGGGACAGCTAGTGGGATGACTTTGGACTTTGTACAGTGCTGTCAAATATGTTGGCGCTATATAAATTCTGTGTAATAATAATTTCAGGTGAAGAATTCTTTGTAGAGAGAGTAGAGATAAGCAAACTCCTTGTTCATCAGTTTGTATTGGAGGAGATGAGGTTTCCGAACATTTAGTGAGTGACCAGCAGTTCTAAGAAACTAAACATCTGATATTAACATTGATTGCCAGTTGTGATCATGTGAGATTTGTTTACAAGCAAATCTGCCTTTGCCAAATATTTGCTGTGCATGGATAGAGGTACAGTGGCAGCTGCAGGAGCTATATTTCTCAACTAATGTTCTCAGGAACCTTAGGGGTTCCTCCTTAGGGCTATGGGTTGCTTGGGCAATGAGCAGTTTTTACAATGAGCAGTTTGTACCTCAGGCCAGTTTATGATCTTTTTAGCTATCTGTAAGGGTGACATTCTTCCCGATGGCCAGCAATGTAAGAGGAAATCTTCCCACTGACCAAACTAATATACTGTGAGCTGTGGATATAGTAATTATAGAAGGGGGTCCCGGAAGACCCGAAAGTTATTTCAAGGGTTCCCTCATAGTAAAAAGTTCAGAAAAGGCTGTTTTGGAGTATAAATCGAATCGTCCATTGAAGCACCGCCCTGATTTTTTTCCCCCAAGTACCTTAGTCCAGGTTTTAGTCCAGCCATTGGATGTCCTAAGGCTTTGTTATGCTGTGGAGCATTGGTCCCCAAACTTTTGATCGTCGTGGACCAATTAATTTATGAACTCCAGACGGCCCATGCGCATGTGTGTCATTCAAAGAGGAAGAAACCTCCCCCTGAGTGACGTCATGATGCCAGAACCCACTCAGACCTACGATGGAAGAGTGGGTGGGTTGTGTCCAGAGATACAACCCTCCCACCGTCCTGAGCCTGTGATGCATACAGGAGACATGGTCCGTGGCTCTGCTCCTGACCCACCTGGAAGGTGCAACAGGTTGGAGACCGCTGCCATACTCTTTACTAAGTGAGTCTCCATGTTCTTGCGGCCCAGCTGTCAGAAGACCGCGGCCCACTAGTGGGCTGGGGATTGGGGCCTTTGCTGTTGAGGACATAGTCATAGTGATGTCAGCCATGTCTTCTCCATCATTCTGATGAGCCCAAGGTAATATGACGTGTCCTTTATGACCTGGATTTTATTAGAAAGTAGATTGCTTGACATGGGCTGGGCTTTAAAGCAGAATTTTTACCTAACAAATAAAAAAAGTACTTCTGAAAAAACTTTTGATCTATCCACAAACCGAGCCCAGCAACTCCTGCACCAGCAACTCCTGCACTATCTCAGCTTCTCTCTTCTTTCCATGGCTCGTTGTTCCATACAGTGCCGCCATCTTTATTCTTCCTAGCATCATTACCCCATCTCCCACTGCATAGGCACGAGATTGGGTGATGTGTCTTCCTCCAAATGTAAAAAGAAAATTGCTGCCCATGTGTGAGATCAAGCACTTTTTTTTATATAAAAAGAAAGCCCATTGATGACTATGCCCAATCTACGGTATGTGCAGAAGGAGCAACCCACAACCTATATGTATATATGATGCAAGTTTACTGGGAGGCTACGGGTTTCTCCTCAAACAAGTAAACAAAAACTGTTTGTTTTTTCTTTGCTTTGTTTTTGGTTTTCTTATAATAATGTAAGGAATAGCCACCCCTTATACACAATTTTGAAAATGTGATGATGGGTCAACTTTACCCTAGAAAAATAAGTGCCTGGGTCTTTGAATGGTGAAGGGTACAGTGTTGGTGTGCACAAGGGGTGGGTACTACTTTTTTTTTGGATTGGAATTTCAAAAATTGGGGCTTTAAACATTTTGGTGAAATAGGCAAAAAAAATCTTTTTTTTCCTTTTGAGAAGTTTCCCATATGAAATCCTTGTCTAAGCCGTGCAAATTGACCTTGGAAATATTGTAAAGTTGGGACGTGCTGACGCGTCTACATTTGGCCCAGGCTTTAATAATCTCTGGTCATAAAGAGGTTAACAAAGTAAAAGATCTGCTTAGTGCAGAGTTCTTATTTTCGGGTAATTTTGCCCTTCCTCATTAACATTGGGCCTTTCTTCAAATTGCACATTAGCATGCAGGCAGGTCGCTGGACTTCCTGGACAAGTATCCAGCTCTCGGAAATGCAGAAAAACAGTGACTTTATTGCAGCCCCGAATCACTGGAACACTGTCTGTGTTTGTATGATTTCTCACACTGCCCCCCCAGCTGGGAGGATTGCAGGGAGCCGCACTTAACGAAGGCGACCCGTGAATTAATCAATAGAATATCTGTGTAAATTAGAGAAGGAATAATGCTCACATCCTTTCAGCAGCTCCGGGAACATTGCAGAGGAGCGGATGTCTGCTATAAACATTACACGATTATGAATAATACATCTCTATCTGTCTGACACGGACTAGGAACAAATTGCTGTGATTTGGGTTCAAAATACATTAAAGGGTAAATGTTTTTGTCTTTTAGTGTTTTCGCTTTTATCTGTGTGATTTGACTCCTAATAAGCATACACGACTTTGTGAACACATATTCACCCCTAGTACATTTATAACCGAAAAGTGGTAATCCTGCAATCAGCTGACTGCAACTGGTGAATATCACATATTTTTGAAGGTTTCAGGATTTTGAATTACAGGCTTTTAGGATAAGCTAAACATATTGGATTTGTGTTTTTACCAAAGCAAAATGACAGTTGTGGCCTACCTCTTGCTTTTAAGTTTATCAATGTTCTCAGGCTAATGTCTTAGACTTTTTTTTTTTTTTGGTTATGTTACATATGTAGTTATAAAACTGAAAATGCTATTAGAAAAAGGTTTATACCCCTATTTAATGTACAGCGCTGCGTAATATGTTGGCGCTATATAAATCCTGTTTAATAATAATAATACTCAAGCCGCACCACTAGATCCCACTGTGTCCTCATGTAAAGTGTTTATGCTCATGCCACACTACTAGATTCCACTTAGTCCTCATATAAAGTGTTTATGCTCAAGCCACACCACTAGATGCCACTGTGTCCTCATGTAACGTGTTTATACTCAAGGCGCACCACTAGATGCCACTGTGTCCTCATGTAACATGTTTATACTCAAGGCGCACCACTGGATGCCACTGTGTCTTCATGTAAAGTGTTTAAATAATGCTTGGTGTCCAAGGCATTAGAGTTTTTTTACACACTTTATATGAGGACACTATCTATAGGTGGCCAATAATCTTTCACAAAAAATTTAGGAGTAAGTGAAAAATCTCAGTAAGTCAAAAACTCAAACTTACAAATTCTTTTACCTGTTAAAAGGGAACAAGATAGTGTTTTGTTTTGTTTTCTTCTGAATGCTTAAAAGACCAAGCCTGGATGTACTAGTCAGTGCAATTTTCCATTTTTTTCATGTACAAGTAGTAGGTACTGCTTATATTCTGATTGGTTTGTATTCAAGCGTACACAGTACAAAGATTACCTGAAGATGAGGATCATACAGATACACAGGGAGACATTGGGGAAAAGTGTTCTTTTGTTGGTGATTGTTAATTAGTTGTTTGTTATCTAAAGCCAAATTCACGCCAGGTTTTTTTTTTTTTTTTATACACAGACATTTTGTATTTTAAATAATTTGCTATAAAAATACGTTCACATTTAATAACTGACCCTATAGTAACTCCTTAGTTCTGTGAAAGTTTTACAGAAGAAATTCATCTTTGTTCTTATAGAAAAAAGGGCCATGTTTGACTGCACATAAACACAATATATCACATGAAACTCAAGCAAGGGTTTCATTGCAAAACCAATTTAAATATTCTATACATTATCAACATTTCCAAATGCACTGATCTGCTGTTTTCATGTGCAATAACTAAATATAATTGTATAAGTGATAAAATGATTGTATAAGGAGACCTTTATCTAAATCCCATCAGCTAGTATTCAGTTCTGTTTTATTTTTGTTGGTGGTGGAAGTTACACTTGAAGCTGTTATTAGCACGGCTTTATTCTGGGAAGTGCCGTCACCGTGACTGAGCTCTCCTCTGCTGCCCGGAGCCTAATTGACAGCCGAGATCTGTCAGAGGTCCAAAATAATGCTTGCCAACTTCCCTGCCATGCCAAATTGGGACATGTATATTAACATAAAGTGGGCGGCGTACCGGTCCTTCCGGTTTACAAATCGAACACCGCCTAATATTAAAAGTTCAACTTTGGATAGAGCTCCCCATTTAAAAGCCGGTGTCTACATCTTCAATGTGATCTGTAAAGAGGAAGTGCAGAAGTTAAGTGTGGGAAAGGTAATGAGTGACTTTTTCTGCAAAGCAGATCTGCCCCGGAAAATAAAACTGCCAAGAACACAAATGCAGTTACTTTTGCCCAAAATTATCAATCGCAAGTGTTTTAAGTGATAGTCTAGATTGGGGTTCTGGTCCCCGGCTCTGTTCTGCGCCCACTGGTCCCCGGCTCTGTTCTGCGCCCACTGGGCCCCACCGCTGCATTATTTGTTATTTAGCAGTATAACAATAGTGGTTCTGTTCTGAGCCACTGGGCCCTGACTCCGATCTTTGGGTGGAGGGGGAGCTTGGGATGCCCTGCTGCTGAATTATTTGTTATTCAGTAGTATAACAATAGTGGTTGTTAGTGATCCGCCATATTGAATTACCAAATGACCAACAACACTGTCAGGGTACAGTTATACACATTCAATCAGGAACAGTCATTTCTTATCGAAAGAATAAATTGACTTTAGATGTGGACTTAAACCCAATTTATACTCTCTTGTACTTATTCCACCAGGTCCTTGTTCACAGGTTCTCGTTAAGATCTCGATCACAGGTTCTCTTTAAGATCAACTTATTACAAAGTTCCTGCTAACTTTTATGGAATTGTCCCGTTAAAGATCCTGCACATAGCTAGCCTTCGAGTTGGAGAGTGAATTTACAAACCTGATTGGTTGATTAGTGATGCATGACCTTTTGTTGTTCTGTACAATTTCAGAATCTTTAAGAATTTTATTTTTTAATGTTTTTATTTTTTTTTTCTCTCTCTATTTCAGAAGAATGATGAGAATGGGAACTGTTCTGGAGAAAATATTGAGTTCCCCACGACGAATTTGTATGAACTGGAGAGCCGGGTTCTCACCGACCATTGGTCCATCCCTTATAAGAGGGAGGAGTCCCTGGGCAAATGTTTAATAGCCTCCACCTACCTGGCAAAACTCGGTAAGTCACCCACTTTTTTCTTGGCACAAAATAGATTGTGAGCTCATCTCAGGGATAATCCCATGAATAAGGACCTCAGTAAAGCACAATGGAATATGTCAGCTCTATATACACTGATAATTCAATATGCAAATAAGTATATATGGCATTGTCAGATCTTTTTTTTGTAAAGTGTTACCAGAAAGAATGTTTATAGGATCACAGACCCCTTCCCTCTATTGAGAGAATGTATTGGAATCCACTAGTCTGCGTTGTGCATTACTTCCAAGTCTGTGCAGTAATATTTTACTTCATGCAGGAGCTTCCTGTTAGTCAGGTGTTGCACTCTTTCTTTGTGCAGGGTGACTGGTCTTGTCTCCGCCCCTTCCTGTAGTTCTCTACAGGCAGCCTGTAGTGGGTGTGGCCTGCTGAGCCCCTCCCACAGCTCTGCACATGCTATGAGCAGCACAGTGATGGTGTTGCTGGTACTTTGAAAATGTAATATCCAGGTGAGGGAGGAATGGGATCTGTAATTGCTACTTAGCTGCAGAACAAACAAGGCTGTTCTGTGTGGCAGAGCTTTGCAATTCTCAATACTGTTTTGACAAATACAAACCCTTTGGTAGGTTGATACCGATTCTGCTTGAAAAAAACAAAACTTGTCCTTTCTGTGTCTATTACAGCAGCAGTGAGCGAGGATGATGCACATCCTATTGTGTGTACAGCTAATATTAGCGAGTCATCTCACTTTAGGATAATGATTCTGATTTCGGCAATATATAATAGCCGGTTGATTATAGTGATAATTATGCTTACATGGGGCTTGTGTCTCTGCTAATATAGTTCAATGCTCAACCCAGGAATTTTTGTGGAGCCGGGTGGGAGGAAATTGTAGGGGTGGCAGTCCCTGTAATGTGACCAAACTCTTTAGTAGCCACATAAAAACAGCCGGGTGGTTACTGAAAAGCGCCGGGTGGTGCGCCCAGCTAAAAGGGGCTGGGGAGAACACTGTAGTTGTGTAGAATATTCTCCCAGCCCCCTTCCTAGCTGATAAATCTTCCATAGATGTTCCATCATACACAGGGTAATCTCATCCTTTGGAGGGGGGGATTCCTGTGTCCGATTTCCCTGTTTTATGTAGAATGCAGGCACTTCCATCTTCACCCGGTTCTCTTTTAGGTTCCAAATCTTCCTCCAACTTGATTGGCCAGGCTGGGTGGATGTAGCTCCCATGCATGCCGGTTGTATGTCAGGTTAAACGCCATTGTTAGAGCTGCGCATGTACATGTTCCTCAGGTGACACCCTTTATACCTTCCCTAGCTGCTAAATAAAACGTTTTTTGGTGTGCAGAGAGCAGGGTGGAGCAGCTGGGTATAATTGGGACCATAAATAAATTAACCATAATTAGACCCTACCAAAAAAAAGAACAAGAATATGGCAGGAGAGCAGGGAAACTTTGGCTGTGCTAAGAAATCCACCCTAAATCCACAATAAGGTCCCTAAGCAAGTTCAAAGGCACTTTGCACGTTAGCTTAAACATGTTTTATGGAAAGTACTCATTCGATGTACTTATTATTCTGTGCTATGTTTTCAGTTGGTGACAGGCTAACTAAAAAATAATCTTTAACTATGGTTACCTGCCAGCCGTGTTCATGCTGCTGTGTCCTCCGGTAAAATGCATAACAAAATCTCTGGACCGCCAAAGGTTTATTATACACTTAACATGAGGACACAGCACCATCTATTGGTGTGACCAGAGTATAAACCAAGACTTTTTCTAAGTCTAGAAATCTCTAGACTTGGTGATTTGTACTTGGAAGTCTATGTACAAAACCAAGATTTGTACTTGAGTATAAATAGTATTGTATTTGCATCATTCCCTTCCTGCCTGTTTTATGAACAGATGTTTCTGAATCTTGTCAGACTGAAGTTTATTAGCGTTGACATTGCTGACTAAAGCGGTCATCCTTACACTGCATTTAATACAGAGTTCGGGGCTACTCTGGAAAAAGCATGCAGCTAGAGAATTTAGAAAAGCTTTAGCTCTCATCCTTCATGTTTGTTTCTTGTCAAACCATTTAAAAATAGCAAATCGGTGATAAAGATAAAGCTGGGCTCTGACCCTGCGCTCATTTTTGCCAATCACAGCATTGTCTTCATTTCTCTTTTTTTATGATCCTAACTCATTTTCGTCCTGATGGCCTATGATGTCATCCAGCCCTCTACTACTCATAATGCATCGTCCACAGCCACCCTTTTGCTATATTTACAACTTGTCATTCATTGAATGCCAGCATCATCTTTCAGCATAACCAAGGGCCATCTCTATGCCCATTCTGCTACATATAAAAAGTACAAACCGGACGTGAAACACGTCAGCCAATCCAGTTCTACCCACAAAGACAGCAGATTTCAAAAATATTATTCCAGTTAAAAAATAAATGCAGGTGAAAGGAAGCTTTGTGTGAGCTTGAATAGCTGTGACTGCGCCATGTCTGTATTACATAGTTACACATAGTAAGTCAGGTCCATCAAGTTCAACCACTAGAGAAGTAAATATATCCCAGATATAAAACCCTATGGACATAGTTGATCCAGAAGAAGGCAAAAAAAACCCTGGTACTATTTACTCCAACGGGAAAAAAAATTCCTTACTGATTCCATGGGACAATCGGATGTTCCCTGGATCAGCAGTCTCTGTTATCTTTACTTTAAGCTTTAATCCCCCGTTATATTCTGTGCTTCTAGATATCATCCAGCTTTTTCCAGCAATCTATAGAACTTGCTGAAACTACTTCCTGGGGAGCCAACTCCACATTTTCACAGACCTTACAGTGAAGAATCCCTTCCTTATCCGGAGCTTAAACTTCTTTTCCTCCAGATGCAAGGAGCGCCCCCTTGTGCTTTGTAATGACCTTACAGTGAATAATTGGGAAGAGAGTTCTCTATATGGACCATTTATATATTTATACATGGTGATCATATCCCCCTTATACGTCTCTTCTCAAGGGAGAATAGATTCAGTTCAGCTAATCTCTCCTCATAGCTGAGCTCAAGTTTTTTGCCAAAATCTTCAAATAAAGTGCTGCTTCATTGAATGCTTTACCAAGTGTGTGTGTATTCTGTTTCACAAAACATATTGTAAAATTCCTCTTTCTTCTCGCAGGTGTTTCAGATTCTGATGAAAGCTGTAAAAGGTTCATAGACAGATGTATGCCAGAAGCTTTTAAAAAGGTAAAAAGTCATTACGTTTATTTGGGTTTCTTTAGGCAAGTGATATGGTGCCATTATGGGTGACATTGTGGTTGAAGCAGGTAGGAAGTGTCTAAGGAGGCACATTGTGGGTATTCTATATCATTGAATGTTTTGTTGTGGGGGGGTATGTGTATTTGTGTGCTTTTGATATAAATGGGATGCAGACGATGTCTTTGTGGTATGTACATATCATTTTGGTTTGGGGTGGTGTCCTTCTGGGTTGTTTGACATGATAAGCATATTTGGTGCCATTATGGGTGACATTGTGGTTGAAGGGGGTAGGAAGTGTTTAAGGAGCCCCTTTGTGTGCGTTTGATTTAAATGGGCTGCAAATTGTCTTTTTTGGGTTGTGTGATCTAAAAGGGGCAACTTGATGAATTGTGGGGGGGGGTGACATGATAGAAGTTTGGTTTGGTGTCATGTGTCACTACCCCGAGTGTGAGTCGGGATTAACGCTTTTTGCATGAAAAATCTCCCCTGAGTCACACTCAGGAATACTGCTAGGGGGGATAACTTCCAATAACCTGGCCCTGGTCCCTCGTGGGGCACCATCTTGATTGGCCAGAATGAGGTAACTGCCACGATCTTTCACAATCCTTTCAAATGACAAAAGACTGAACAATGCATGAACTAGCGCTGTACATACAACGCTGTACTGCTCTATGGAGAGGGGAGGAGGGAGA
Source organism: Pyxicephalus adspersus (assembly GCF_032062135.1). NCBI lineage: Eukaryota > Metazoa > Chordata > Amphibia > Anura > Pyxicephalidae > Pyxicephalus > Pyxicephalus adspersus. Next base: position 3,691,371 of record NC_092865.1, on the reverse strand, counting down.
ACGATGGAGTGTCACCCCGCTGTGCTCTCTCCTCTTCACTTTCATTACGATTGTTCCTCATCGTGGATCTGCTAGGATGGTCGTCGGAACAACAGACGACAAGCACCGTGCACACGCCACTTTCTGATTCGAGATCAGCCCTCAGCTACACATCTGACGTGTGTACTGAGCCTAAGGCTTTGCCGCTGGCATCCCTTAAATATGTTCACTGGCTCTGCATAAATTACCCAGAACTAAAGCCAATTATTTTTTATCTATTACCTTAAACTATTACTACCATTTAATTTGTAAGGAACAAATTATCTGGTGGAAGGAGCAGTACACCTGGGCAAATATACAACATGAGGATGTAATATTAAGTGACCTCTATCTGTGGATTGTTTACTGGGTCTATACAAAGCCAGATTATTTGTAATGTTGTGCTTTTGTTTGTTTTAGCCCTCATCTTAGATAACAGAAATGCAAACGGTGATCACCAGTAATTGTTTTAATGCTTTTTCTTAGACTAACGCCTTTTTTTTTCTCTTGCAGTTGCTAACCTCCACCGCTGTCCACAAATGGGGCACAGAGATCCACGAGGGCATCTACAACATGCTGATGTTATTGATCGAGCTGGTGGCGGAAAGAATCAAGCAGGAGCCAATTCCCACCGGTCTGCTGGGCGTTCTGACAATGGTAATGTCTGCATGCCTTGTGTTTCAGGCTACAGCAGGCTCTTCTTTGTGTTCCCATTAAAAGCTCTGGCAAAGTGCTGGCTTAGTTATTAAAAGCCCCAGGCGATTCACAGGAAGGACTGAGCACTTTATTACCCTCTAATGCATTAGCTTGTAAGTGATCAATAACACTCCTCACTGTTCAGTGGAGCAGAGAACAAATATGAAGACTTAGTCTCTCTGAGAAATATCTGTAATTAACACACAATGTAGGGACCTCGGGGTAAATGCCATTTTACTATAACAAGCCTTTATGTAAATCTCATGTAAACCAAAGCAGGTAACCCCAGCATACAATAGTAGGGGTTACCATAAAGCATATGTAAACCTTATCACTCAATATAACCTTTAAAGTGGAACTAAAGTGAAGATAAAAAAGCACTCTTACCTTAATCCCACAGACTCCTCGATGGCGCTGGACCTTTCCTCGATCCGCTCCAGCATCATCCTAAAATTCTTCTTTTGTCCATGTAAAGGGGGGAAAAGGAGAGCCGATCTCACTGCGCATGCATGAGGTCAGTATCTTTTTCCCCTTAGTGGAAAAAATGCCCCTTCTGCGCATGCCTGAGAACAGCCAGAGCCTCCCTGGATGCGTGACATGGGTATCCTGGGAGGCTCTGTGCTCCCATTTAGTTTCATTGCTTAGACGATCAAGACTTATCAAGTGGAACTAAACTCAAAATGAAAAAAAAAACACTTGCCTTTAATCCCGTCGATCGGTCGGGAGGTTTCTTTGTTTGGGTTCGGCGTTGTCTCGGTATCCATCTTTAGCCCGGCATAGAGGAAGCGACACACGGCAACATCTTCTTTTCTCTTCTAACAGGTTCTTCTTCCTACGTCACCCCATCTCGCACTGCAAGGGTGCAAAGTTTTTTGTTTTGTTTTTCTGCATGCCAACGTCCCGGGGGGCTTTGCGCTCCCATTCACAGCGATCAACACAGAAAGGGGAGGTCTACCCTTTTATGTAAAGTAAATGTTGAGTTTGGGTACACTTAAACTTGTATCATTTAAAATATAATTTTCTATATTTCTAAAATAGCAGCTTTTGATGAAATGGTCCTTGGTAATTCTGCCATGAATGTCTTTGTTGTCCAGGCACCACTTGACAATTCTCTGTTCCTGCCTTTCAATTGCGATTCTCTATTTTCACCCTGTCACAAGGACACCAATGCAACGGTAGATGCAGTCCAGCCATCCTTTGCGGGATATGGCACCAAATTCACAGATCCCTGACCCTACAGCACAAACAAGCAGTGCCAAAGCCAAGTTATTAATGAAATTGGAATTGAGTCACTGGCTGTCATAATGATAATTTGATGCTTTTATTTTTTCATGTCTTGCCTCCAGGCTTTTAATCCTGATAATGAATACCATTTTAAGAACCGGATGAAGATGTGCCAGAAGAACTGGACGGATGTGTTCAGTGAGGGGAATACTTATGCCTTATCGCCAGCCAGCTCCTTGCAAAAGGTGAGAGGTGTCCATCTTAATCCGTATTTTGCACAGAATTTCTTTTTAGGCCGCGTGAGAAGAAGCTGTAGGAGAGTGGCAGCCTCTGTATTGTGACCCAACTTTCTGTAATCACCCAAATACAGCCCGGTGGTGCCCCCAGCTGAAAGGGCCTGGGAAAACTGTCCCATATTACTAAGTTGTATATAGCAAATACTAATGCTATCTATTGTGTATTTCAGGAGCCTCACGGTTGGCTGGTGGATCTGGTTAACAGAGTAAGTCTCCAGCATGCTCACAAATTGACAATTTTTTAGGAATTTTAGTTTGGAATTAGATGTCAATAATTTCTCTTTTTCTCTAGTTTGGAGAACTTGGTGGATTCTCTGCAATTCAGTCCAAGCTGAATTCTGACAATATAGAACTCGGGGTAAGATGCATTTATGTTTTTTTTCTAGATAAGCAGTGAAAACATTTGTTCTATGTGTTTGCTGTATCCAAACACAACTATTCTTTCTCTGTTCTAACTCATTACCCTTAAGGTTCCAGATGTTTTAAGATGCTTTTTTGCCCGATCCTCTGTGTTATCATAGGATTTTTATCCATTCCAGCTAGTCTGGCCATTCTCATCTGACCCCTATCATCAAGACAATTCCTATCATCAAGACAATTTTTTCACTAATAGCAAACTCTACAGCAGTGTTTCTCAACCAGGGTTCCTCAGGAAGTTGCGGGTTCCTTGAGCATTGAGCAGTTTTTGCCTCTCAGATCAGTTTAAGTGACCCCAATGACCTTTTGGCTATCTGTAAGGTTGACATTTTTCCCAATGGCCAGCAATGTAAGAGGAATTCTTCCCCCTGACCACCACACTAATATACTGTGAGCCATGGGTATATTAATTATAGCCAGAGTTCCCTGAAGACCTGAAAGTTATTTCAAGGTTTCCCTCTTGGTAAAAAATTTGAGAAACACTGATCAAGAAATTGTTGTGTGTGTCGGTAGTTGCAGAAATACTTAAACCAGCCTATCTAACTTTAACAATCATGCAAGGTCATAGTTTTCCCTATTCTTATGGTTGATGTGAACATTACCTATAGCTTCTGCCCTGTATGCAGACAATTTTATACATTGCTCTGCTGTCACATGATTGGCTGATTAGGTAACTGGATTTATATACAGATATACACGTGTTCCTAATAAGCAGGGTATAAAAAGTATGTTTCCAATAAGTCTTCCTTTTTTTCTTTCTTGGGGTACATCAGTAAATGTTTCACATTGCTTTTTGAAGACCTGACACTATAACACATATTCTGTTTTCCTACCAGGCAGTGTCAGCATTGGTTCAGCCCCTGGGAGTTTGCGCAGAATACCTCAATTCCTCTACTGTACAGGTAGGAAATCGATATAAATGTTAAGGTTTATGTGTTAAGGCATGTTTTCATTTTTATTAATAGAAATGTTGAACTTTTATTTAATTAATCATTAAAGTCCTTTAAGTTTTTAGAATGATTAATTAAATAAAAGTTCAGTTTTAAAGAAAAAAAGTTTTGCCCCACAAAAGCCTGTCTTTTCCTTCTTTTTCTCTTAACTGGATTTGCAGAAGTTTTCAGGCTGGGCACTCTGAGAAAACTCTGTTCAAACAACTAGGTTGTTTTCCTTGGTTGAACCTACTATAGTAATAGAAATGTTGAACATCTAGGTAGTATTTTGTTTACTAGGGGGTATAAATACTATTGGCACGGTAGCTCAGTAGTTAGGCCTTTGCAGGGATAGGTCCCAGGTTTGAATCTCAGCCAGGAAGCATGGTGACAGCCAGGAGGCAGAATCTGCATGGTGTTTCCTTCCACATTCTAAAATGTGGTTAATTGGCTTCCCCCAAATTGACCTTAGACTTTGATGTGTTATTGACACATAACTATGGTAGGGACATTAGATTGTGAGCCCCTTTGAGGGACAGGGAAGTACTTTGTGAAGCGCTTCCTAAAATGTCGGTGCTATATAAATACTAGATAATAAATTAAATTTAAGTGTCACTGATGATATTCATCTAAGTTACTGCCTGCTGGAGTCCTAGGTTCAAATCCTAACCAGAGTACAATTTGCGTGGGTTTAGTAGGTTTGTTTGGATGTCCTCTTAGGTTTTTTATTTTTCCCTCACATCCTGAAATATGGCAGCAACTTTTATTTCAATAGATCTTGATTATCTCACAGGGTTTGCACAGCATATTAGTAAGATGGCATACAGATATGTAGGGTAGTCTTACTGGCCAAAATTATTCAATGAACCCATAGCTAGATATATAAGTGTACTTTTATTTATCTATTTTACAGCCAATGCTGGATCGTGTGATTCATAAGATGATAAAGTATGTGCAGAATGTAGAAGAGAAGGATCTTAAAGATAAGGTATGTAACTGTCTATCTACCTTAGACTTTGATGTGTTATTGACACATAACTATGGTAGGGACATTAGATTGTGAGCCCCTTTGAGGGACAGGGAAGTACTTTGTGAAGCGCTGCCTAAAATGTTGGTGCTATATAAATACTAGATAATAAATTAAATTTAAGTGTCACTGATGATATTCATCTAAGTTACTGCCCGCTGGACAAGTGCCTACTGGAGTCCTAGGTTCAAATCCTAACCAGAGTACAATTTGCGTGGGGTTAGTAGGTTTGTTTGGATGTCCTCTTAGGTTTATTATTTTTCCCTCACATCCTGAAATATGGCAGCAACTTTTATTTCAATAGATCTTGATTAGCTCACAGGGTTTGCACAGCATATTAGTAAGATGGCATACAGATATGTAGCATAGTTCTCCCCAGAGCTTTTTAGCCGGTTGCTTCGCCCGGCTGATTTGAATACCCCGCCCAGCTCTCGGCAGCTCTCATCCTCGGATGCACGGATCTCAGTGAGGTTGCTCTGTGTCCTCCTGTGCAGCTTTCATGTGAAGGAGACAGAGGCAGCCCTGCCCCCATCTCATAGCACGAGCTCTGCCTGGGAAATGTATCCACTGCTAGCTGCGTGTGAATTCTGCATCCTCACAGCTCTGTGTGTACAAACCTCCATATCTCCTAATATGTATGTCACAATGACCTGTAACTTTCAGAGTGTACAGGGGACCCTCATAGATACTAGTTACTACAATTTCAGCCCCCCAGTTTTAAATAATTTCAAGATATGGGGGTCACAAATGTAAAAAGTTATGAACATTGAACTTTGGGGTTGCTGTTTCAGAGGAAAGTGCAACTAGGAGTCCTAAATTGAAAGTGCAAATTGGGCACTCCGGAGCCACTAACATAGCAAGGAGCATTGGGGTGGGCCCCTAAATATATACCTACCGGTCACAAATCTATACCTATGAAACCGTCTGCTTCCCTTCTTTGTACACCAATTTCTCTGAGGGTGGGGGTACAAAACTGAAAATATAGTTGCTAGTGTCAGGCACATTCTCCCCCTACAATCTCATTACTACAGCATCATTAGAACATAAAACACTCTGCCCATTAAAATGGGCTTCCCTGCCCTGTTACACATCTCTTCCATTCACTTTCAATATGATCGTTCTTCGTTGTCCGTTGTACACACGTCCGATATCAGCCCTGAGGTGATTACACTGGTCAACAAACATTTTCTTGCCAAACAGATTAAAGTCATTTTAGGTTATGTTTGATGCACAGATTCCAAATACAGTATTGGTTTGGCTAGATTGGCTTTAGTTTTTGAAATAATGACCTCTATAATAACCTCATAAAAAAACTAATGAAACCTGAAAATTAAACTAAATATGCCTACATATAACAAAATAAAATTTTTGAAATACTTAATCTCAATGTATTCTATACTCAGAACCAATCACCAAGTTAATTGAAAAACTCCATTTGTATGATTTTCCTTTTATGCTGATGATCAGGACAATCACGTTGAAGGCTCCAGCAGTCGTCTGCCATTATGTGTCTATCCCATCTGCCCTGATACCTTTCTTCCATCACCTTTATATCTTGATGGAACCTCTCGCCTTGTTCCCCACTAAAATCGCCAAGGTTTTCTGTAAATTTTTGCAAATGGCTATAGAGATAGTGTACCTTTATGCTCATGGTAGCACCCAAAGTTTAACAGCAAGTTTTGTACCAGTGCTTCATAATTTTGTGCTTTATGGTTACCCAAAAAGTTCTTGAAAACCATGACATAGCTGTGCCAGGCAAAAGCTTCAGTATCAGTCATGTAACTTGTGAAATTTGAGTCATTTATCAGTTTCTGAATCTGGGGTCTATCAAGGATTCCTGCTTTAAATTTTTCATTACTCAATCCTGGGAAGAATCAACAAATGTATTTGAAGCAATCAGTGCTTGTTCAGAGCTCTAACAGATTGCTTCTTTATTCCAAACTTTATGTGTAAAGGAGGGAGAATGATTTTTTTCTTTGTCAGCCTTTGGCTCGTTAATGATGTTCGCTGCACCTTTTTTCATGTTTTCCCTTCGAGGCCATGTGACTTTTTTCCAGTGATCCTGCTTTGCTCTACTATACCACAAGCAGAGGAAACATGGGTACCTTGTGTATCCACTTTGATGTCCAAGTAAATCAACACATATGCACCATTGGTGTTCATGATAGCAATGCTTTTGTAAGACCATTTGGATATTTTCATATTCTTCTTTAAATTTTCCTGAGTGACCTATAGGAATTGATGCATAGCAGTTGCCATTATGCAGTAAAACAGATTTCAAACGTGGAGTGGAACTGTCTATGAAAAGCGGCCAGTCTTCTGCTCGGTATTCTGGTACTCCCATATGGGCTAGTAGTCCAGAGATGGTACAACAGTACACAAAGTCTCCATCTTCACTGAAATATGGAAGAAGTGTCACCCCTTTGTCCTATAAACCGTTATTCTAACTTTTGGTCTCACACAGTTCTTTTCTTTTAGCCTGAATGCTAAGAACTGCTGGTTTGATGAAACACTTCCTTCATATTCACTTCCACTGCCAACTCCTGGATTACACCCCAAACCCTGTATGTCCTCCATGTCAGATATAGGAATATCAGGGAGTGTACTGAACACTGGTATGGGAAAATCAGCACCATGCGGCACAGGTCATCTTGCTGATTCCATATCAGGGTACTCCCACTTGTTTTTCTTGTAACAATTGAAACCTTTTACATTCACAGCACAAAAATACCAATCATTATGATGATTTCTGGGCTCTCGCCATACCATAGGTAAACCAAATTTCAAACTTTACAGTTTTCCATGTTTCCACTGACATAGACACTCTACACAAGTTTTACATACAGTATGGGGAGCCCAATACTTATCTTGGTGCCCCAGTTTAATACCAAAATATGCAAATTCTGTAATGTTTCTTCTCTGTTTTTGCTGAGAATATTCACCACAAATGTAGCAAAATACATTAAGGTCATTTAAACAACTTCTTCTTGAAGAACTTATATTTCTGTGTAAAAAGAAAATGTATGAATAAAAAGATGGCAAATCAAAGTTTCATGAAAATAATGCTACATTTAATAGATAAAATGGCAAACATCAGTGTAAATAAAGATTGATAATAATATGCTGTGTTAACATTTGTTGTTGGTAAAATCATCTATTCTGATTCCTGTATCACAAGAACTAGAGCCAATTCAATGAAACTGATGTCATTTCTGGATTCAGCAATTTTTTTTTTGTTGAGTGGTGTTATTAGACGAGATTCATCTGACGTGTTTTATGTAAGCTTAGTCTAACAAATATTTAAAAAAAAAAAGACATGGAGTACAGGAGGGGCCCTGGAATAATTTGTGATGGCTAAAGCGACCTTACATTTGTAGTGTAGGAGGCTGCCATTAATAGGGCTTATCCCGATATTTAAATTCTCTCTTGAAAGGTGCAGGCCTGTACTGCAGCTTCTCCTCCAAAGAGGCTATAAAATGACAGACAATATTTAATCAGCAGCTTTTCTAGACAAAACAGTTGTTCTTTCTACCATTCCAACATTTGGTAATTCTGATTATTGTTCCTTCCTCCTGCAGAGGTTAGTTAGTATCCCCGAGCTCCTGTCTGCCATTAAGCTGCTGTGCATGCGTTTCCAGCCGGACCTGGTGAATGTGGTGGACGACCTTAGGCTGGACATCTTATTACGAATGCTGAAATCTCCTCACTTTAGCGCAAAAATGAATTCTCTTAAAGAAGTAAGTCTGCAATATTGAAATATCTTTATGCTTTGCAGTTCCAAATCACTCTGTATTTTTCTGATGGACCACTTCTGTTTTTTTTCTTTTCTTTACAAGGTAACCAAATTAATAGAAGACAGCACTTTATCCAAATCTGTGAAGAACGCCATAGACACAGACCGGCTCCTAGATTGGCTGGTGGAAAACTCTGTCCTTTCGATAGCACTGGAAGGTTTGTTTTTCACTGAACTTATCTTAATTATGAATTCTAATAATGCGGTACACTGAATAAAGAAACCTTGAGAATTCTGATAAAATACTTTCATAGGTGAAGAGGAAAACCTATAATGTTATTTCATGATCGTATGCAGAAATTCAATACTGTAGTATCTGTCCTTATCTAAGAGGTATAATATTTTTATCCAGTATTTATATAGCGCCAACATATTACGCAGCGCTTTACAGAGGCCTTAGTCATGTCACTGGCTGTCCCTCAAAGGGGCTCACAATCTAATGTCCCTACCATAGTCATGTTTTTATTACAGTCGAAGGTCAAATTTGGAGGGAAGCTAATTAACCTATCTGCATGTTTTTGAAATGTGGGAGGAAACCGGAGTACCGGAAATCCATGCAAACATGGAGAGAACCTGAAAACTCCATGCAGATAGTTTGCAGGCCGAAATTCCAACCTGGGACCTAGCACTACAAAGGCCAGTGTGTTAACCACTGAGCCAAAGAAAGGAGGTGGAATCTGCATGGGGGAGCATAAGAAAAAAGACTATAGTACATAGGCATCAAAAGAAGCTGCAGGAGTGGGGGTCCGGGGAAATTTTTAGTTAAGTTAGACAGGAGAACCAGGTAAACAAAGGAGTAAATGGAAGAGAAGAAAGTTTTGTCACATTGGTATGGGGAAACAGATTTAACCAGGGTTCCTTCGGAGGTTGCTGGGGGTTCAGTTTAATTGAAACCAATTATCATTTTTGGTTATCTGTAAGGGTGACATTCTTCCCAATGGCCAGCAATGTAAGATGAATTCTTGCCACTGACCACCACACTAATGCAATGTGAGCTGTGAATATAGAAAATATAGAAAGGGGTCCCTGAAAACCTGAAAGTTATTTCAAGGGTTCCTCGCTGCTAAAAGGTCAATAAACATTGGATTCGACCAACCACAGAGGGATAGCACTGAGCTCGGAACAAGCGGAGTATGAGCCAAGCATAGGAAGTTAAAATATAATCATCGGTATGGCCATCCTTTCCTATAGCCGTTTTCCCAATTTCTTGTGTGCTTAGACATTACAGGAGGGGGCTTGAATTGATTGGCAGTGATGGGGGGGAAATGGCTCTTGTAGCAGTTGGGTAGTGCATTAGAAGAAACTTTTTGGAGGTTTTAATGGATCCATGCATCAAAGATAGCAAAGTTGGGATACCTAAAGGCTCTTAGAAAATAGTCCTAAAAGTTTGTATGAGTATGTCTGGGTTTTGTTCAGCTGACTTTGATTCCCTTTAAAGTGTTTGGTTTTAGTTTGATAATATTAGAATTTAAGATAGAATTTTAAAACACACATAGACCAATTCTCAATGATGTCACGAAGCCTTTGCACACCAGGGAAGACCACGTAAGCTTATTTGTGATTTCCTAAAACAGGAAACATTGACCAGGCACAGTACTGTGACCGGATAAAGGGAATCATTGAACTGCTTGGAAGTAAATTGTCCTTAGATGAACTTTCTAAAATCTGGAAGATACAGGTAAGAAACATATCCTTTTAAAGACCTATAACATTAGATTTTTTGTGTGTATACATGTTTCACTTGAAATGTATAAAAAGCATAGGTAATTATTGCAACTTATCTGTTGAAACATTTTACTTACGTTTGTCTTCTCTCTCCAGTCAGGGCAATCATCCACTGTGATAGAAAACATTCATACTATTATTGCAGCTGCAGCTGTAAAGTTCAATCCTGATCAACTAAACCACCTCTTCGTGCTTATTCAGAAGGTAATGTTATTTGTAGTTTAGAAATTGGCTGCATATATTCCCACTGGAGATCTGCTGAGCTGTGTTCTAAGCAGATTTGGTATTGTAATCTTTGAATAATGCAGCAGGTGTATGGTCTTTTTTATAGGGAGACTGTCGCCTATCTATTAAGGGCAAAGTAACAGTCCCTTCTAGTAAACCCTTCCCGAAGTATGCTATGAATAATTCCCCTATACGGTCTTCTCATTGATGGAGTCCACCCTACGTAAATGCTGGCATTAGAGCAGTTGTCAACAGTCCCCCGTACAGGGATTCTCCCACATTTTAGTGTTTTTCCTGACTGGGTATACAAGAAATATCCCTTCTTCCCGATTTAACTGTTCTTGGGCCACCCCTTTTGTTTCAAATATGTTGATTTGGGTTGTACATGAGAGGAACAAGAAAACATTTTGTCAAACCGAAACAAATGTAAGATCATATATAATAAACAATAGAGGAAAGGGGGCAGGTGGTAGGGTATAATGGAGGTATAATGCCATAGGCAAGGATGGGTCAAAACTACAAGTGAAAGAAGATTCCTAAAGTTCAAATTGTTAGCAAGTGCTGAGTAAATGGTGGACAAGTTCCTACCACCTTACAAGCGTACCAGATGGAAGTGAACCTAGACATGGTGTCGTGAAGTTGAGCAATTCATTTTTCTTGCACAAAAGTCTGGGTCAGATGTCTTTTCACTTCAGAGAAGCTCATAGAAGGTGAATTCTGTGAGTGCAATGGATTGTCTTACAAAAGTGAGGGCATGGGTCAGCAGGTGAAATTAATGGTTAGAAAGAGAATTTGGTCAAAGGTTGAGAGTGCTATTGTAGCGTTCCTAGGGACTGATGATAATGCAGTAATGAGGTGGTAAACGCAAAAGGGCATGCCAACATAAATGCAAAAATGAGCCAGTAGGAGAGGCATGCGCAAAAACCTAAAGGAGAGCAATCGGGAGATAATTTGGAGGGGTTGGTGGAAACCAGATACCACCTGGATAGTAATTTGAAGGAATTTGAAGTTAGTTCCTGGGTGCTCACATTGTCCACCTCTCTCATTAGTAGGGTTTTATCATTTTCATCATGCAGGATCATTATTGTGTGTTACCTATGATAGTTTGCGTGCTAAGACACACACTCTACCTAGAGATGCCTTCAGGTTCACATCCTCTTATCAAAGTGTTTTTATTATTTGAAGAACTTTTCCCATGAGCCAACCCACAGGGCTAAACTTCTTGAGAGAAGTACTGGGGAAAGGGTTCAGTGATGATTTCTTGAAGGGATGCATAGCACCCTGTCAGCTCCTACCACAATCTCTTGACATTTCACAAAGAAAACCGACACCCAGTGATCACATCACAGGAACCTGGAAATGCAAAATATTACAGGATCACACCTTCAGCTGTAAATGTTTGACTAAATAAAGCAAATTTTGGACAGTTGAGTTATGTTCAACATCTGATGTTTACGCACTAATCGCTTTCTCTCTGTAGAGTTGGGAAACTGAGTCTGATCGGGTTCGCCAGAAGCTGCTGAGTCTTATAGGTCGTATCGGACGAGAGGCACGCAACGAGACAACAACAGGAAAGGTGAAGCTTGGAATAAGTGAGATCCTGCGAGCCCAGAGCCTATGACCAATATAATGACAATATTTTACATCTGTCACTCTGCAGGTACTGGAGGTCCTCTGGGATCTTGCTCACTTACCAACTCTGCCATCTAACTTAATCCAACAAGCCTTAGAGGAGCACCTGACAATCCTGAGTGATGCCTATGCAGTAAAAGAGACTGTCAAGCGAAGCTACATCATAAAATGCATCGAGGACATTAAAAAGGTCAGTTTATACATATGTACTTGTACCTGAAAGGTATTGTATGTGCAAAAAACGTTTTATCACAAACAGAGCCACGGGTTTGTGATGTACTCACTAGTGTCCATTGTTTTAGTATTGATCCACCTAGCAGTTTCTAGTAACATAGTGTTGCATTTGCATCTGTCTCTGAGAAGAAATATGTTGCTGGGTAAAAGTGTGAAGGTTCAATCTTTTCATTCTGTCTTTATTGCTGTCAGACCACTTTAACAACAAATATTGTACTGTGTAAAAATACATAAAGGGTCTGGAAGCATTTAAAGCAATTCTGATTTTTTCTATGAAGAGTGAAGTCTCAGGTAAGCAGTCAGGTGTACAGATCTTCATGGCCCAAGCGGACCAGATGTAGCTATGGCTTGAAGTTTAAGCAGCTGCATCTACAGTACAATTAAGGGAGGTAGACATTTGGTAAAATGGTCACATTAGTCGAGCAGATTTTGTTTCTGCTTTTATTAAGATAAGTGCAAAATAAATCAGCTTCAGTCAGTACATTGTTGCCTCTGCTGTATACAGTGACTTTTACAACAACCTCTGGCTAAATTAGTAAAAAATAATAAAGAAAGAGGTTTGAGGCTCGCTTGTTTCTGTATAATCTTAATTATGTACTTTTGCACATTCGATCAATACATAATTACAATGAGCGGACGTTTGTTTTTTTACCCTAGTCCTGTTAACAGTTCACAGGACTCTGGTATTTCACACTATACATAGGTGCTCTAAAATTTTGGCACTTAGGTGAAACATATCTATATTGACGTGGTTCCCATTAACAATAGCAAATGTGTAAAGTGATAAAATAATGTATATCCATATATTATGTACATCTTACTGATTATGATAGTCATATACAAGAGTAGATGAGTGAAAATCTATTGTTAACTAACCCAAAAATAAAAGAAATGTCTTTTATTTTACTTATGTATAGGTGATGAAAATCAAGTACAAGGATAATAGATATAAGAACAATGGGTGAACATTTAAAGAAAACTCAGCTGTGGTAAATTGCTGTATGCAAATACAATATATTAGACATGACCAAAAGTGGGGCGGGAAAATAAGGGTGCGTCTTATGGTCCAAATACTGCCGCACAGCCAAACCGGCCCCTGCTTCCAAGGGGGGCCCGGCAGGCGGCTGCAGTTCCATCCAACCTGGCGACCCCCCCCCCCCCTTGCAGCATGGCCCCTCCGTTCTGCAGCCTCGCCAGCTAGGAAACAATGATACCGGGATTGTACTTTTACACACTTCCAGGAAGAAGGGCGGCGGCTGCAGTGCCATCTAGCCTGGCCCCCTGCAGCATGGCCCCCTCCATTCTGCAGCCTCTCCGCCAGCTAGTAAACACTAATGCCCAGATTACAAAAAAACCAATCCAACCCTACCTTATGCCAATGCTGTCACTTCCAAGGGGGCCCGGCTGCATTGCCATCTAACTTGGCAGGCATCATGGCTGCTCAGGTCTCCCAGTACCAATACCCAATACCGTATATGGAGGAAGAAAACAGTACATACCAAAGAAGAGTAACTTTACAGTATGCTTAGACGATTGCTGGTATCAGTATAAAAGAGGTATAACAACCCTCTTTAGTGATAGTAGATTCATCCATCAGTGTATATTCACATTGCATAGAGATAGGACTAAAGCTACGTACACACGTCAGATTTTTATCGCCCGATAATCGGCATCGGCCAATTATCGGGCGAAAATCTGCCGTGTGTACAGTCGGTGTCGTCCATCGTCCGGACGACCGACCTGCCGGATCCACGGACGATGGACGACAGCCGATCCTAATGAAAGGGAAGGGGAGAGCGCGCAGCAGGGTACCGCTCCGTCGCTCTCCCCCTCCCCTCTCCATAGAGCATGAACGGTGCTGTATGTACAGCACCGTTCATGCATCGTGCACTCCCTTGTCGTTGGAAAGGATCGTGAAAGATCCTTTCCAACGACAAAAATTGGAAGTGTGTACGCAGCTTTAGCCTTCCAATGTCTAAAAATGGATAAGCGCTGGTCAGTAATTTTAGGAAGTGAAACATTAGGTATTAATATAAGTATAATGTCAATTGTAGGTTCGACGTTCTTAGTATAAATTGACAAAGTCAGTGATCAGAAGAATGTGGTAATACGAACAGCCAAAAAAGGCTGTAAGGACCCAGATAGGACTAAGCCTAGCAGTATCTGAAAAGATAAGTCCTGGTCAATAACTTGGAAGTACCATATTCATATTGGGATATAACCTTCCAGTAAGTGGAAGGTTATATCCTAATATGAATATGGTATCAGTATCAAGTGCCTACTTTGATGGTATAAATACAAATCCGCAGTTAGGAGAGTGTAACAGCATGATGATATGGCAATAAATACCAATACAATGATTTTCATGATTCACATCATAGATTCTTGTAAAAATACAGAGTTGCAGTTTTAATTGTCTGCTGTCTTCATGCAATGTTTAGTTTGATACACAATCCATGAACCTATAAAAGTGCTTATTGTATAATTCCATAATGTCAGTTTGAATTACTTAATCAATTATTCCAGTATGTGTTTCAAATATATTGCGGATTATACCGCTTGTATCCTAGTATGGTAAGTGGGTAGTAACGGGTCATTCTTAGTTAGTACGATATGAGTACTGTAAAGGGCTTTAAGTTTAATATAGGAAAGATTTAGAACTCCGTGTCATTAAGACCTGGTATTTGTGTAGCTCTCATATTTACAATCCATTTTATTTCCATTTGCAATAATTTTTGTCAAGGTCACCACCTCTTTGATTGGTGGGTGTATGTTCCAAGCAGAAAAACTGCAAAACTTTAGCGTCATGTTGGTGTCTTGTGTTCACATGGTGGTAGATAGGTGTGATAATTTTACCTACTTCAATTGAATGTACACAATCATAAATTCTTTTTTTGAAATTTTTTTTTGTTTTGCCAATATAGAATGCGCCACATACGCATATGATTATGTATATGACGCCCTCTGTATTGCAGTCAATGTAATAATTGGGTCTATGGTTCATGCCATTTGGTAACGTGATCATGAGGGCTTCCCTAACCCAGCTGTATTGTTTGCATCATCCACATTTAAATGTACTTTGGATATCTTTAGCATGGGGCTGTAAAAAGGGTGTTGTTGGAAATGGCTAGAGACCAGATGGTCTTTCAAAGATTTGGACTTTCTAAAGGTGATCATTGGTTTATTACCAATGAAGTTACTTATTTTAGGATCAGACTGTAAAATGTACCAGTTTTGAGTCAGAGTTTTGAAAATAAACTTATGATTCTCATTGTATCTAGTGTTCAATCATAAGTATCAGATTTAAAGGGAAGGCCTTCTCTTTGATGGTTAAGTGCTCTTTGATAGGATTTCTGATGTTTTTCGGGTAGCCCCCTTGTATTAGTCTCTCTTGTAGGTGTTTCACCTCATGTTTAAAATCTGATTCATTGGTGCAGTTCTTTTTACTCTAAGATACTGACTAAAGGGTATACTATTTACTAAGGTTTTTGGATGGGCACTATTGGCGTGCAGTATTGTATTACCTGCAGTTTTTTTTCTGAAAAGTGTAGTGGTGACAGTATGGTTGTCATTGATCCTAATGAATGGGTCCAAAAAGGTTCAGTACCTGTCTAAAAAAGGATAATGTCGTCAATGTAAAGTTTCCAAGAAATAATATACAGTGGTACCTTGGTATAAGTCCTTAACCCGTTCCAGATCCTTGGACTTATACCAAACTAATTTTTCCCATAAGAAATAAAAGGAAAATTATTTATCCGTTCCCATGAAAAAAAATCCTAGTGTTATTGACATATTATATATTGATGGGGTTGTATAGAATAATACAGAAGAAGAGTTGAGTGCCTACTAGGATGGTGCTGAGAAGGGAGGAGGAGGTGTTCTGTAATTCACAGAGAGTTATAGCGTGGGTTGTTCACTGAATAGTGGTTCTGAATAGTTCACTGAACTGACATAATGACGCTTGTGGGCAGTCGTGGCTTTGTCTCGAGAGAGGTAAATACGGGTAACACGCAGCGTTATGACTCATTTTGACCCATACAATGTATACCAAGCAAGATTTTTCGTATCCAAACAGGACCAAGTTGGACTTATTCCAAAACGGACTTATGCCGAAGTACCACTGTATTTGTTTCTGTAGGTAGGTCTTCTCATCAAAGGTGAACATATTTTTGTTCAAAATGAAAGTTAGTAAAGCCATAATAAAGTTGTTTTGATGGTGTGCCAAAGGATATTCTTCAATCATTCTGAGATAGTATGTACTCCCAAGGTGTGTGGTATACTATTGTACAATGATTGTACGTTGTGTGTAAGTTTAAGTAGGAATATGGTGTATTGAAGGTAGAATGGTAATTTTTTCACTAAAGGGCGTAAATATGTATCTATCAATTCACTAGCATTTGCCGATAATGAAACGATACCTGAAATTATGGGTTGTCCAGATGGACGTAATACATTTTTATGCAGCTTTAGTAATGCGTAAAAAGTAGGGACTATAGGGTATTTGTTGGTGAGGTAGTCTTTAGTTTTTCGGTCAATGATTTTGTCAGAGTAGGCTTGCCATACTATTTTATGATATAGTTGCTTATGTATTAGGAGTTGGTTA
Source organism: Pyxicephalus adspersus (assembly GCF_032062135.1). Lineage (NCBI taxonomy): Eukaryota > Metazoa > Chordata > Amphibia > Anura > Pyxicephalidae > Pyxicephalus > Pyxicephalus adspersus. The sequence goes on along the minus strand of NC_092865.1, from coordinate 3,674,552 downwards.
CTTGGGATAGTACAGTACCAATCTTCTTCAAAATGTCACAGCAGATTTGGCGATATTGATCTCTGTTTAGCACAACTAACTTCCACCCTTATCAGTAGGTTTTATTATGATGTTTTTCTGTTGTTTAAGAGTGTTGTGAGCCTTCTAATGGGCTCTGCTGAAATTCATATCATGCCTAAGCCTAAATTGATTCTCAGGATCTAAACCTCTGGCTAATTATAAGTTATTCTTTCTCTGCTCTGATAATGTGAGCCATAATAACCATAATAAATATTCTACCTTTTTCTTTCTCTTAGTCATCTCAGCATAACAACCCACAAGTGGTATGGGTGGTGCCAGCCTTACGCCAGCTCCATGAGATAACCCGCTCGTTTAACAAGCAAACCTACCAAAAGCAAGACAAGGTATGAGACTTGTGTCCTATGGGGTTCAGAAAGTTCCTGTGAAACCTGATAAAATTGTGCTTGATACAGACCTAAAGTAATATTTCTTGTTTTGCAGAGTATCATTCAGGATCTAAAGAAGAATTTTGAAATTGTCAAGCTGGTGACAGCCAGCCTAGTGGCATGCCATCGCTTAGCAGTTAACACTGTTGGTCCTGGAGGGCTGATCGGATCCTCACTAGTTGATGGCAGATACACTTATCGGGAGGTATCTGAAATTGAAAGTCTTGATATTTACTCACATTCTTTACTTGACGAATTAACTTTATATAAAACTACCATCTCAACCCATTATGTATTTCACCTAATTCTTTACTAATTTGTACAGTTTTACAACGGCCCCCATTTAAACTTACCAGTTTGCATTCTTCTGGTTCTGTGAACATGTAGGCAAACACTTTGTCTGGAGGGTAGATGACTAAAGCCTTGGCACAGAAACGGCTTAAATTATTCATAGGGTACAGTAAAAAGAATAAATTTGTTTGTTGTACTTTTGTCCGGGAAGGTCTGTTTTTATGTTATGTTACCGAATTTAAGAAAAGGAAAAAATAGTTTTTGCTTAGCTGGCGCTTGTATTGAGCTAAGTTTCAGTGTTGTTACCACTTCTATGTGAACCATGCTCGAGATTTGAAATGCTACATGTAGTGTCTCACCCGGGGAGTGAACAAGAATGGTAGTGAATGGTTCAGTACTGGTCACTGCCAAATGGTGAAACCCTGGTTCATTAAACAACTAGTGCTTGGGGCTGCCAGCAACAGAGTGCCATCAAGGAATATCTGTTCTCACCACCCATCTGAACCTACTAGATATTGTTTAGATTCAGTTAAGATCACAGGTAAAATTTTATTAAAATTGCAGAATCCACTTTTTTTTCAGTTAGCTTCAAAGAAAGGTGAAATAGATATCTTCATGTTCCACTTCAATAGCTTTTCACCATCAGTGAAAAATAACTATAATTTTTTTTTATTTCAGTATTTGGAAGCACATCTAAAATTCCTGGCATTTTTCCTTCAAGAAGCCACCTTGTACCTTGGCTGGAGCCGTGCCAAAGAGATCTGGGAGTGTCTAGTCACCGGCCAGGATGTGTGCGAACTCGATCGTGAAGTAAGGCCTGAGAGCGGTAAAATATCAGGACCGCATTTTGACATATTCAGTGTTTGCCTAACCCCATCTTACAAGTGACAAAGTTGCATTTAGAAGGTGTTTGCTGCAGCTTACTCCCCCAGTGCAGGATTGTGCATGCAGTGGAGCATGCTGGGTGTCACATTCACATGTCCCACTTTGAATTACAGTCCACATCTGAAAGATTTAGTAAACAAACTGGGGCATTATGAGGGGAGCACTGAGTGGAGAATTATGGAGGTCATCATAATTGCACTGGGGAGGGGGAATCGCTTTCATGAAGGGATCACTAACAGGGCCACTATCATAAAGGAAATACTAATGGGACATTGTACCAAGAGGAGCACCATATTGGGAGTGTAACACTGTAATAGGGGGACACTGGCAGCAGCTTGGGCAATGGGGTACTGAAACGGTGGAACAGAGGGTGGGGCATCCAAAAGCTGCCACGATGTTATTCTTTCTCATAAACTAAGCCACAAACTCCCCATGTAGACAACTAATTGGGGTATTCTCCGGCAGATGTGTTTCGAGTGGTTCACAAAGGGACAACATGACCTGGAGAGTGATGTCCAACAGCAGCTTTTCAAGGAGAAAATCCTCAAGCTGGAGTCCTATGAAATCACCATGAATGGTATGAGAGATTTTTTGCGATCATTGCAAATAAAGAAGTAGCATTAAAGCATACTATACATGCACACAACTTGATAAAAGTTAGTTGCAGCAATTTGTCAGTGGTTAAGCTCTGCTGCATATATGTGCATGTATTGCAGAGATGTTTGTTTCCCAGACATACAAGGTAAATTGGCATTGAAATTTGGAGGATATAGTAGTAGATATAAACTAAAAATGGGTAAAAATACTCAAAAATGCTGATGTTTGTATTTACTTCCAGGTTTCAATCTTTTTAAAACCTTTTTTGAAAATGTAAATCTGTGTGATCATCGTTTAAAGAGGCAGGGTACCCAGCTGGTAAGTACAGACAATCTCCTGTTTTCTCTGATCTATCACTGACATTTAAACTGTTCTTTCTTTGGGACAAAATGATGAAAAGCAGAATTAAGGAAATTATTGTCTTGTCTGTTCTGAAAGCATGTGGAGAAGCTCGAGTTGATTGGCATGGATTTCATATGGAAAGTTGCAGTCGAATCCCCGGATGAAGAGATTGCTAACGAAGCCATTCAGCTGATAATCAACTACAGCTACATCAATCTAAACCCCAGGCTAAAGAAAGTAAGTAGAAAAACCCGTTCACAGGTCACAAAGGATCTGAAACTGTCTGGGCTGCTTTTAACAACTAGTTGCTTTCTTCATTTAGTTTTACCCTCCATGGAAGGATGATTGGAATTAGCTTAACAGTTTTACATTTTTGTATTATAGTTTGTTTGTTAATAGTTAATCATTTTCCTTTTTTTCACACAGGATTCAGTTTCTTTGCACAAGAAATTTATTGCAGATTGCTACACGCGGTTAGAGGTAAGAAGTTTACATGTCTTAACTTTAAATGGTTAGCTTGCAGTCAAAAAAAGTACACTTGTGTAATTAGCCACTTCCTGCTTTCACTACAAGATATTCATGTCATCTGAGGACTTGGTAATGTGATTATGAGATGGTAGTTTACTCCTGCACTTTGGGAGTGCCTGTTCAACTAGACCAGCTGTATAAACCTCTCCTGTGGATAAGGGGAGTCTAACTTGGTGTTTATAAACAGTGCTCAGTCACCAAAAATTAAGGTTGACAAACCATGAGGACCCGATGGATTACATCCACGTGTCCTCAAAGAGCTGAGCTTGGTTATTTCAAAGCCATTATTTCTAAATTTTTGAGACTCTTAAGTCACTGGCAAGGTACCGATGGATTGGCATAAGGCCAATGTGGTTCCTATCTTGAAAAAGGGAGCAAAGTCATTACCAGGTAACTACAGACCGGTTAGTTTAATGTCCGTAGTTGGAAAGGCCCTAGAGAGTTTGATAAAGAACCACATAGAGGAGTTTCTGCTAGAAATATTATTATAAGTGATAGTCAGCATGGCTTCAAGAAAGACTGAAGTTGTCAAACAATTTTACTCTCTTTTTGAGGAATTAAGTAAACAGGTAGACAGTGGAATAGCAGTTGATATGCTGTACTTGGACTTTGCTAAAGCATTTGACACCGTACCCCACAGACAGTTATTATACAAGTTAGGGTCAATAGGTTTAGAAAAGTCAATCAGTAAATGGATAGGGGAACTGGCTTAAAGATCGCATCCAGAGAGGTGTAATTATTGCATGCGGGATGTCTATAATCTACAAGCAGACCTGGATGTTATGTTTGATATTGGCAGCCAAGTGGCAAATTACATCTAAATTTAGATAAATCTAAAGTTATGGTCGATCACAAAGGCAGTGCGAGTCCATTCCGTAACCCTGCCTTACCCCTCCCTGCTGTTTACCAACAGCCCTTCTGCACGTCTATAGGGATTCCGGGGATGTCTTTCTGTATGAGAAAGCTCGTGTAACAGTGGGGAGTGGGCAGGGAGGCAGAAAGGATGGGAGGACAGGCTGAGGTGAGCAGTGCTGGGCAGCCAAGATACCTTTGTACAGATTGTCAGTTATTTTTCTTGTGCAGTTCGTCATTCTCCTATGACAGGTGAGCTGTAGCTTTCCTGTCACTATAGTCTTGTAGTGCAATGTCTGTGCAATGTTCTGCCATTCAATCCCTCATTAGCTTCAGTCACTTCTGTGTCATACTCTCTCGATCGATAGATAGATAGATAGATAGATAGATAGATAGATAGATAGATAAAATTAGCTTTTTTACTGTTGGTGGATCATTTTTCCTTGGTGTGGGCATTTCTGGTTTAGAGGAAATACATTTGGGGGAATCAGAAATGGAAAAGTATCAAGCTGCAATATCTAAAGCTAGCAAAGTACTTTCTTGTATTAAAAGAGGAATAGACTGCAGAGATGGAGACATAATCCTGCCCCTGTACAAAGCATTGGTCACACCACATCTGGAATATGCAGTGCAGTTTTGGTCACCAGTTCACAAAAAGGACATTGTGGAATTGGAGAGAGTGCAGAGAAGGGCAACTAAACTAATAAAAGGAATGGAGGAGCTATCAGGAGAGATTAGCTAAACTAAATCTATTTTCTCTTGAGAAGAGACGTTTAGGAGGGGTATGATCACCCTGTATTAATATATAAATGGTCCATATAGAGAATTCTCTTCCCCTTTATTCACTGTGAGATCATTACAAAGAACAAGAGGGCACTCTTTGCGTCTGGAGGAAAAGAAGTTTAAACTTCAGTTAAGGAAGGGATTCTTCACTGTAAGGTCTGTGAAAATGTGGGACCGGCTCCCTCACGAAGTAATTTCAGCAAGTTCTATAGATTGCTTTAGGAAAAAGCTAGATGATTTCTAGAAGCAGAGAATATAACTGGGTATTAAGGATTTTAAAGTAAAGATAAAGTAAGGACTGTTGATCCAGGGAACATCCAATTGCCGATTTTTTTTTTTTTTTTTCCCCTGTTGAAGCAAATTGTACCAGGGTGTTTTGCTTTCTACTGGACCAACTATGCCTAGGGGTTTTATATCTGGGATATGTTTATTTCCCTAGTGGTTGAACTTAATGGACTTTTTTCAACCTAACCTACTGAGTAACTATGTAATAGAGAGATAAACGTGTATCGGTGATACATGGTTACTCTTGTATTGCTATACAATGTTTAACAGTCTTTTCAACTATTTTTTTTGTCCCTTTCATCCCTTCCTACGCATATCAGTGTACATATTATTCATAGTTTTAAACATGTTAATGATGGAGCTCTTCATGAGGTCTTAAAGAAATTTAAACTTGCAATTAAAGGCAGATCTTTAATTACTATTTACTGATAAATGTATGTCTTCTATTGCTCTGCAGGCCGCTAGCTCAGCACTTGGAGGCCCCACTCTGACCCACGCTGTCACCAGAGCTACAAAAATGCTGACGGCAACTGCCATGCCATCGGTAGCCACCTCAGTGCAGTCACCGTACAGGTAAGTCAATTCTGGGGACAGACTTGCCTTCTATTACTTTTGTTTTCTTTTCTGCATGCTTACATTTTTGTTGCCCTACTATGCTTATTCAACTCTGAGCTTATTTAAAACCTAACTAATGGGCACACATTTTGTAAGAAAATGATTTGCCACAATAAAAGAAATCTGCAATGTCTTGTTCTTGCTTACTTCTTCCCTCCCCTGAGCGGTCCTCTTCAGTCTTTTTTTTACTATAAGATGTCCTCCATTTTCCTGGTGACATCTGACCAGGTTAACCAGGGAAAGTGAAGATGTTAAGGACAGGTATTAGCTGATGTAACCCGTTTAAGAGAAGGGAACCAGTGTCCTTCACTTTGTAATGATAGATGTCTTCCTTTATCTAAATATCTTGTTTGGTGTGGGTATTTAAGTCTTATGTCTGCTAACAAAACGCTTTGATTTTTATATTTATTTCTGTGCCAGCTATCTCTGTAGAGTACAGAACACTTCACTGTTTGTTTTGAGAGGAGGAGTTGTTCTGTTGCCCCAAAACATCTTCTGTCTTAAGGCATAATTGAACTGTCACCATATCACCTAGCACAGATTTTGCTGGACTTACTGCTTTCTTTGTAAATCTGTACCGTGTTTCTTCCCACTGTATTTGGGGGTCATTGGGTGAAAACCCTGAACCTTAAAAGGGCCAGTTAGTTTTATTGCAAAAATTCTCCAGCAGGGTTCCTAGTTGCATACCATGAAACACTGATTGCTTGCCAAGAAGAATTTTACCAATCTGCACGTAAAATAAATATGAAATTGCAAGCTGATAAAAAGATGAACTCACAAAATAAATCATACCTGTTTGCTTTCAGGTCTACCAAGTTGGTCATTATAGAGAGACTTCTGTTACTGGCGGAACGCTACGTGATCACTATAGAGGTAAGGGATTTAAAAAAAAAAAAAAAAGTCACATGTCAAGCAGAATTTTGTTAAGGCCCCCACATTAAATATTCAAATAAGAATTATTAAAGTTGTCCTTTTGATTTGGGGGGGAAGTTACACTGTCTAAACACTTTTATAGCATTAGACAAAGATTTCATAAGGTATCATTTCTTGATTAGTAGTAGTACTACCATTTGGTGGTGATTTAGATATGCAAGGTTCGGCTGGTTCAAGAACCATAAGCACTGTACAACATTATCTAACAAACACCTTTCAGGGGATTGGGGATGTTTGGTCTGTTGGTTTCATATTAGGACATGGACTATAGCTTCACTAACCAGCAGATCCTAACTAGTACTAAAGCCCTGAATAAAGCAATAGTCTATTTCCTTCCAAAAATACATTGGTCGTGTTTTAGATCAAACACCAATGAAGTGGTCATTTTTATCCAACTGTTTAGCAAAGCAAAGGTCAAGAAATGTTGGTCTACAGTTTCCAACACTTTTTATTTGCCCAAAGTGCTTTTTACCTACTTCCACAATCTTTCCTTTTCCCTTCCTTTTTTTTTTTCAATGTACTTGGTTTGGAGAATATCTTGTCAACCTATGTTACCTGATACCAAAAATGCAAAAGAAGGGACACTTTAACAAGGCAGGACCTTTTCCTGTGGCACGTCCAAGTTTATTCCTAGAACAACAAAAAAAATGCTTTTGGTCTCTCCTCTCACCAGAGCTTTGCTAAAAAAAAAAAAAAATCTTTAGTTGGGTATTTACTCTTTTAGTAAAATCTTGTTGGTAGCTGCAGTCAAAATCTTTTCAAAAATTATCTCTACTTAATGAATGCAGGAAAATACACTGACATATGTTTTTGCTGTATTGCAGGATCTCTACTCTGTTCCAAGAACAATTCTACCTCATGGTGCCTCTTTTCATGGACATCTGTTAACTCTGAACCTTAATTACGAGTCAACCAAAGATACTTTCACCATAGAGGTAAGCATCCGTCTTCTTTTAACGTATGTAAGGAGATCTTTATTTCTATGCACATGCATGTATACCTTTAATTTATCCCTTTAAAAAAAGAACAGAAAAGTACCTGTTGATTTGCCAGCCAGGAAACTTCTAACTCCCTATTAAACTTGACTTTGCTGCTTCTGCTGGCCTTCAGTCCCAAGCAGTGTGCATGCCGAACTATAGAAGAACAATAGAACTTAATGGAGCTCTTCCTAACAGGATAAAAACCGTTTTATTTATTCCCACTGAATTTTCCATTGTGCACTTCAAAGTGGAACTTTTTAATTTGGTTTTAGTGCCATTAATTTTACAAAAAAATGCTTAGTTTACCCTATTTATTTAATGTATTCTGTCATTTACATTGCAGGCCCACAGCAATGAAACCGTGGGGAGCATCCGCTGGAAGATCTCGAGACATCTTAACTGTCCTATAGAAAACTTGCAGATCTTTGCCAATGAGAGCTTGGTAAGTAAACCGTTTATGCTTGCGAACATCTCAGTGAGCATTAGCACAGATAACTTGAAATGTCTGTTTGATTATTTACGTATGATAGGCTGATGTTATCAACAAAGCATACTTCGAGCAATAGTGTTTGCTAAAACAAGAAGTTAGCAGTGTGGCTCTTCAATGAAAATATATGTAATGCTCACCTGGCTGCTGAATTTTAGAAAAATGTGCCACTATGGTTCCTAATGCCCACCCCCTCCATTACTGTGCCTTGTTGTGTTATAGAGGACAGTGGAAGGAATCCAACATTTAATTATTGGCACATGATTGGTTACAGTAATAGCACTTTCAGCATTGTTCTTGACATAAAGCAGGGCATCACTTCAGGTTGTTGATTGTAGTTTTGGTAACAATGGCGAGCCACCTATCTTTGGGCCTCCTCTATATAACTCCAACTTTTCTTATATTGGAACTCAAAACAAAAACTCCTCCTAAAACATGTCATTGTACTGTACCTTTCCAGCTGACAGTCAATAGGGATCAGAAGCTACTCCATCAGTTGGGATTTTCCGATGACCAGACCCTCACTGTAAAGACGCTGGGCGGTGGAACACCATCAGGAGGCTCTGCAGAGACTTCAGCCAGCGCTAGTAGCAGCACTGCCGGCTTCAGCTCATCCTATACCATGGATCAGGTAATAGGAAAATAGCTGCAGTTAAACCATTTATTCTTAAATTTAAATTTCAAGCCTCCATTTTATTTGTGTCTACTTTCATCTGCAGGAAAAGTCTCTGCCAGGAGTGGTAATGGCATTAGTATGTAATGTGTTTGACATGTTGTACCAGCTGGCCAACCTAGAAGAGCCCAGGTAATTATACTGGACATAAGCGATTGCCCTGTGACTATAGATTGGGAGTTACATTATTATGAGTGTCCGGCATAATACTAATGTACAACTTGGTTTTCTCTTATAGAATTACTGTGAGGGTTCGGAAACTTTTACTCTTGATTCCGACAGATCCTGCTGTGCAGGAAGCACTTGATCAGCTGGACTCCCTGGGAAGAAAGGTAAACTAGTAGTCCCCCTAATAGTGTTGTAGCTTCCTCTTTGTTATATTTTTTTCAATAACAATATTCCTATTTTACTCAGAAGACGCTTCTTTCTGATTCGCAATCATCAAAGTCCCCATCCTTATCCTCCAAGCAGCACCACCAGCAGCCGAGTGCAAGCTCAATCCTAGAGAGCCTCTTCCGATCCTCTGCTCCCGGCATGTCAACCTTCCGTGTGCTCTACAACCTGGAGGTAATGGTATAACAAACCCAGCACCCATCTTAACAATTACAAATAGTCAGTTGTGCCTCCTACATTGAAGCAAAGTCTTTCTTATCACATACTCATACATGGATTGGAAAAAAAAGTCAAGAGAGTTATAAAGATGTGTGGGATTGTCATGAATATCCAGCTTTCTGATTGCCTGCTTCTCATACAGGTTTTGAGCTCCAAGCTGATGCCAACTGCAGATGATGAGATGGCAAGAAGCTGTGCCAAGTCATTCTGTGAAAACTTCCTAAAAGCTGGAGGTTTAAGGTCAGTTGCTTGTATTGTATGATTGTCATGTAAGATTTCTGCACTTTTAACACTCCTGTTACAACAAATCTCTAAACCTTTTTCACTTGTTTAACACAGAGGGCCTATTCACATTCATACATTTCAGTATACATCAGTGCATGCACACTGGTTTTGGTTCTTTTGGGTTCTTTTAACTGTTGCAAATTTACATTTCTATCTTTATATAAGGCAGTAGCAGTTCATGAAACATGATTGTAAACACAAGTAAAAATAAATTATAAATGTGCTTGTGTGTGTATCCAGACTATAAGTATGCCTAAGAGTTGGCAGCAACAGAATCCTTCTCTATTGGTATGGTTGATACCACACCACCTATGCTTTGTAGTTTTGACTTCTCCAACGTTGGAGATGATTCCCAGTCCCAGACCTAGGCATTACCAAATTTTTTTCTTTGCTTGCAACTGTATTGGTTTGGGCATTACTACCACCAACTCAATTCCCAGCATTTACTGACAATATCTTTACTCCCCCGATAATCAATATAGAGGAAAACAAACAGTACTTCTGGATTCTTCTGTGTGACAGCCCAATCAGCATTGTCACAGGGTCCATAGACTTTTGTAAGCTATGACTCAAGAAAGTAGTTAATGCAGAAATGTATGGGCACAGCAAACATTTACTTGGCATATTTTGGTGTCTTTCATGAAGCAAGAGTTTCAGTTTTGAACATTGGAAAAGCTAAAAAAAAAAATGCAGGTGCAAACCATAATGAGCTGTGTTTTTGAGGATTTTTTAAAATAAACTATTTTAAATATTTCTTTGAACTTTTTTTAAAAATCATTGCTTTGATTCCTCCATTTTTAAAAGAAGCATTTGTTTTGTTAAACAGTTTGGTGGTTAATGTCATGCAGAGGGACTCCATTCCATCAGAGGTGGATTATGAGACGAGACAAGGTGTCTATTCTATTTGTCTGCAGCTGGCCAGGTGTGTATTATTTTACCAAGATCTTGAAGAAAAGTGTAACACGTTGTTCTGCAGAAATCTTTTTGTGAAGTCAATAAACATATACTTTTAGAAGTGTCAATCTCCTTAGTTCTCCCCAGCTCTCACAGATTCCTACTGACCTTCACATCACTAATGTTTCTTATTCCATAATAAATTTCAGAGGAAGATTCCTATTGTACAGTATGGGGTTTGCTGAAAGGGGTTGAGGGAAAGATATTTACAGTCCTGTTTTACAGGTGTCTATTGGTCTTTTTATTTTCTAATGTCAGGGTCACAAAGAGTTCACAGTTGCTTGCATTTAGTTGTTTTCTGGTACCATAATAACGGCATCTCTATCTTTACAGATTTTTACTGGTTGGGCAGACAATGCCAGCTTCTTTAGATGATGATTTAGCAAAGGACGGCGTTGAAGGGTTGTCATCGAGACCTTTCCGGAATGCAAGTCGCCAGTCCAGCCGCCAGATGTCTCTCTGCGGCACTCCAGAGAAGTCGTCTTACCGCCAACTGTCTGTGTCTGACCGGTCATCTATCAGGGTGGAAGAGATCATTCCCGCTGCTCGGGTTGCCATTCAGGTGATGTCCAATATTGTGGAGTAACTTTATGGTTTAGGTTGGTGTTCCATCCCGATTGTACTTTCCTTTTAGCGTAATATCTGTACACATTTTCATACTATTCATTAATATTATGCACATTGCTGTGTGTTCCAGAATTGGATGTAGGGTTATGACCTCCCCAAAAAAATGTGCTGCCCGAGGCAGTTGTAAATATGCCAGCACCTATAGTTTTCCTCCTGCAAAATCTTAAATAGTTTTAAAAATAACTGTAATTTCTGCAATGTCACATTTATACATTTCTCAGGTAAGCTTGAGCATAGTTAAACAGGTTATATAATAGAGAAATATTTGAAAAGGCCAAATAAAAAGATGAGCCCCGTTTCATGTGTGGAAGGTAGTATGATAAATGCCAATTTACTAGCTTTCCCTCCTAATGTAATAAAGTACCTGTGGTCACCTTTTCTTATTTGTAATTACAGACAATGGAAGTCAACGATTTCACCTGTACTGTGGCCTGTTTCATGAGGCTGTCATGGGCAGCAGCAGCTGGTCGACTGGATCTTGTCGGCAGCAACCAGCCAATTAAAGAAAGCAACAATAGCTTATTCCCTGCTGGACTTCGGGGCAGACTAAGCAGCTCAGGTGGGACACAACTGTTTTCTGATAACAAAAAATTAACAACATAATTATTTTCAATCACTTTGCTTTGTTTCTTTGCTTCCTTTTGGCCAAGACTTCTGCAATTTTTGTAATGATGTTTCTTGGTGGCAGCTTGGCTCTATGTATAACTTTGATAAATGTAAGTGATGCTTTGTTCTCTCTGCAGGAAGTAATTGCAGTTCTGGAAGTGAAGGTGAGGCCACATCATTACATGCCTGGATTTGCGTCCGGAAGCAGTCCGTGTCCACCAAAGATGCCATTATTGCTGGAGAAGCCTTGTCCCTTCTGGTGACCTGCCTGCAGCTGCGCAGCCAACAGCTGGGTATGTAGAAGTAGCCTCAGTCTAAAAGATGGCCATATTTCTTTTTTGTAATTAATATTGTGTCTGAGCAAACTGGCCTTGCATCATGAGTGCTTTTAAGGTTGATTTCCACCTATGCTATCTGTTTGAAAGCGTAATACTTTTTACCTTATGTGTGGAACCAGGTCATGTGACCTGTAAGAAATAAATAGAAAGAACATTGGGACTTTGAGCAGGCTGCTGTGTTGAGCAGTGTTCACTAGGTAGTAATATCTGTTGCATCTGTGTTAGGAATGTGCACGTATTCTATTTCTTAAAGCAGAAAAATGTTTTTTTTTTTTTTTTTGTCTAATTGGGTTGTTTTTCTGCAGGATCTTTCTATAATCTGCCTTCTGTTGCTGATTTTATAATCGATATTCTTCTGGGTTCCCCCAGTGCAGAGGTGAGGTGCAATGAGTGTGAGATTTTCCTTTTAGGTCAGCCGTTCTGTGCATGCAGCAATCAGACATGTCTCTTTCTATAGATCCGCCGTGTTGCCTGCGACCAGCTGTACACACTGAGTCAAACAGACACATCTGCCTACCCTGATGTACAGAAGCCTAATCTCTTCTTGCTGGGAGTTATCTTGTCTGCACAACTACCACTGTGGTCACCAACCAGCATCATGAGAGGCATCAACCAGAGGTAATTGGATTATACTCTGCAACATTTACATTTTTTTAATCTTGGATTTTAAATTTGCAATAAACATTACACCCTCAAATTCTGGATCTCGGCAGGAATGTTTGTTATAGGCTTTGTACAAAGGCAGATTTTGAGCAGTCATTACTAGATTATGAAGCTGTCTCATAACTGTTTTCCCTAAAGTCCCCTCTATATTAAGACCTGTGGATGAATTAATCTTAGGGGGCACCACAAATATACTCAAATATAAGCAGTGGGTTTTTTGGGTTGCCAGAAGAAAATTATTTTCATATATTGGTAATCCTTTGATAGGTAGATTAGTATACCTAACTTTTCCTCATTCCAGCCTTTAGTGTGCCATTTAGCTGCCATCCACCCTCATATCTTTAATAGGCTTACTTGTAGTTTAATGTTCTAGTCACTCTGAATCATTCACACACCAACCTACAATGTATCTGTTCCTGTAGAGTCTAGTTTTAAAGGAACGCTCAGCTTCTTGGTAAGCTTAGTACCCTGAAAGTTTACCTCATCTTTCTTCTACATAAACATTGCTTTCTTAACATGTTATATTTTACATCTTTATGCACTGCATCTTGGATACCGTATTGTGTATTTCAGATTGTTAGCCCAATGTTCAGAATATTTTGACTTGAGATGCCAGCTTTTGGATGACTTGACTAGTAAGTGCAAACTTTTATAATGCTTTAGGACGTATCTGTAAATAATTCAGATGAGTGACTCAAAAGTTAAACTAAAGTAGTACTAAACTTGTAGTTCTATATTGTTTTTCCTTTTGCCCTTGTGGAAAAATTTCCACCCTGTGACACTCTGCTTTTCTGAGAGCTTCTAGTCCGATTCATTAAGATCACATAAATTTTCTTGTGTGCTGACCACCCCAACAACAGCCACAAGGACCTTGTGAAGATCAACATGCAGGTATGAGCATACACATATTCTATCAAATGCCAGCATGTTTCAGATCCCCTTTCTTTTGAGCTTAAAATGGTCAGAACTCTTGGCTAAGAGCTGCCATACTTAAAGCGTACGTATAATCTATGTTTTCACTTTACATAAAAAGGTAGACAATCCTTGCATATAAAAGGAAAATGTTGTTTATTTTTTTATCTTATTTTAAGTGCAACACCTCTTACCTGCGCCCCAGGATCCAAGTGAATCCCGGCTGTTGCGGTGGCATCTGTATGTTAGGGAGCGTGGCCGGATGGTAAATTTAAAAGCAGATTACCGTGTAATCTGCTTTTAAAGGCCACCCGGGGTCCCGGCCATGTCGCTACTCGCATCACCAGGAAGATGCGAAGCACAATGCAGGACTTCTGCATTGTGCATGGCATCTTATGGTTGATGCGAGCAGCAATAGTAAATTCCAAGGATGCTGCCAGCAGGAAACGGCTGCTGACACCACCCCCGGAATTTACTATTGCTGCTCGCATCACCAGTTAGATGCGATGCACAATGCAGGGCTTTTGCAGTGTGCATCTGATCTCCCTGGTGATGCGAGCAGCTGCAGCGTTGGTGGATGCAGGGGGTGATCCAGGGCGGGACATCCCCACTCGCATCATGTGACATCTTCCTAGTGATGCGAGTAGCGTGATATAATCTAGGGGGTTGTGGCCGGGCGGGAAATTTAAAAGCGGATTACAATGTAATCTGCTTTTAAATGGTTTTTACAGTAAAAAACACAATAAAACACATAAAAATAAAAGTACATAAAAACAAATTTCTATGCAAAAAAATTGTATAGTTTTTTGCATAAAAAATGAAAAAAAAAAACACCTTGCTCTGTTGGCGTCCCCCCTCTGGCAGTATCCTCCCTCTTCGATCTTCTCCTGGTGACTGCAGAGACGTTCTCCGCTCTTTGCCGGTGCGGGTGGCAGGAAGTTCAAACATTTTTTTTATTGAATTCAATACAAAATAGCTGTATTGAGTCCAATACAAAAGAAATCTTGATGTGTGTGTGTGTGTGTGTGTGTATATATATATATATATATATATATATATATATATATATATTATACATGCTACTGTTTTTTTTTATTATTTAAAGTTTATCTTTAAATTGATTTAATTTAATAAATATTGGACATGTTTCGGTGAATTATGCCTAGGAATTAGAGGCCTACAATGTAAAATAAATTTCAATGCAAAAAAATGTAACGCTTCTTGCATGGAAATACGGACAGAATTAGAACGCTAGGGGAGGTTAAGTCTCTACACACATTGGGAATGCCAATACGAAGGCTATACTACCTCTTGGTGATCCAGTTCTCTAAATTTCTCCATACATATGGCAATTTTTCCTCCTTACCATGTTTCCTGAACTGTCCCCACACAGCAACCGAGATGGAGCAGCTGAGTATCAGCCCGGCAACCATGTTAGAAGATGAGATCATGTGGTTGGATAACTTTGAGCCGAACCGCACAGCGGAGTGCGAGACGAGCGAGGCGGATAATGTGTGGCTGGCTGGTCATCTCCGGCTTATAAAGACTCTGCTTTCTTTGTGTGGAGCTGAGAAGGAAATGCTAGGTTAGTGTGCAACCCCCTCTTGGCTTATCTGTTAACCCCTGTAACGATCAGATATAACATATCTCTTTCTGAATTGTCTGTCCATGTTACTGTGTTCTCATTGTACAGGACCCTCTCTGATTAAACAGCTCCTGGACGACTTCGTATTCCGAGCCTCCAAGATCATCTTGAACAGGCATTCACCAGCTGGCAGTGGGGCAGTGAGCCAGCAAGATTTCCACCCAAAGTAAGATAGCAGAAATCAGCCTGATCCATAACTACTTACTAGTTTGTTCTGTGTCATCCGGCAGAAAACATGTTCCAATAGTCATCCATTTAAAATTTCACTTTTATCATAATGTGCTGTAGTCATGCAATAAGCTGCAGATTTGCAACTATTCTCTTCCCTGTTGTCTCCTATTTTAAAATTCATATCTGCTTTGAAATATTTGTTTTTCTAAATGATTAAGGAGCCTAAAGAAGTTATTGGATATTTCAATTAAAGTGTTCCTAGCATCTATCAATGTTCTAATGAGCATGGCCTCTTGCAAAAAAATAAGAGTAAAGGGTTAAGCAAATGGTGGGGATAATACACCACAGATCTTCTGCTTTTCTGACATCCCTGAGAATTTAAGCTTTAACCTCCCTGGCGGTATGAATACTAAGTATTTTTAAATGTAAAAGAGGTACATTTAAAAATACTTAGTATTTTAAATTTCCCGCCTCCCAGCCGCACGGTTTGGCCCTCCAGCCACACACTCGCGAGCAGATGCACACACACCCGGCTGGCATCTGCTTCCCCTACCTCGGGTCCCCAGCATTCACATGCCGGGGAAGCAGATACCAGCTAGGCATCTCCAGGTTACACAGATGCCCGAGCAGCATCGCCAGGGGAAGAAGTTGCCAGGCACAGCTGGAGGACTTTGCGGGCACCGCTGGTGGAACGCCGCTGGAACGTGGGAACCAGGTAGGACTTTTAAACTCCCTGGCAATTCCACCCTGCGTGTGGCTCGGGGTTACCGCTTTTGTTATGGAAAATTCACCACGAGCCAAACTCGGGAATACCACCAGGGAGGTTAAATGTCCTAAAAAATTTTTTTAGGAAATTTGAAATAGATCAGACTGATTCATAGAGCAATTTGTTATGCTTTTAAGATGCTCCTGACTAAATTTTCACCTTGAAAAACCTGCCTCCTTTATTTTCATTCTGTGTTCTAGGTGCAGTTCTGTAAACAGTCGACTGGCGGCATACGAGGTTCTGGTAATGCTGGCGGATAGCTCGGTTGCCAATTTGCAGCTTATCACCAAGGAACTGTTGTCAATGCATCATCAGCCCGATTCTGCACTCACAAAGGAATTTGATGTGAGTGTAAAGTATCTTTCACTAGTAGAAAAAAAAGTGATATCTGCAGATAACCACTCCCGGCTTGTTTTTTTACTTCAGCAGCACCCCAGTTGAATTTCCAGTTACAAATGCTGTTGAAGCTTAGACAAGGGAATGACCCTCACATGACTGTGTTGTCATGTGATTAGTCTGGTGGTTTTCTGCTTAGTCTCAAGCACTGTCATAAAAAAAAGTATATATTGGTTATCTGCTCCCTCATGCTGATATTGTGCCTGGGCGCATGCTTTTAAATCTGTAAATGCCAGGAGTGGAAGGACACTATTTACAGACACTTTCACAGTGACCAGAATAGGCATAGTGAAATTGCCCAACATTTTTGAGACATTTTATCCCAAAAGTCACTTGATTGCTTGCAATAATTTATCTTCCTTTTAATTTTGCAGTATCTACCACCTGTAGACAGCAGATCTAATTCTGGTTTTGTCGGACTGAAGAATGGAGGGGCAACCTGTTACATGAATGCCGTCTTTCAACAGCTGTACATGCAACCTGGTCTTCCTGAGGTCTGGTAATCTTTTAAATTCATGTTATTTGGGATGTTTGTATTGGTTATCTTTTTGCACAAAACGGCAATAAACAGCAGTTCTTGTTTCACCTTCTAACCTCGACAACCTGTATGAAGCCAATAGTTTGAAATACTGTGTAAGTGTGCTGGGGAAAGGTGTTCTGAACTGTCTGCTTTTTGTAAGTTTTTAGAAGGCAATTGCCATGATGTGTTGGAGAAAAATAAAAGCAATAGTAATTCTAGATTATATGGTATATTGCTCTGAAAGGAGGTTGTAAAAATAAATAGGATGTGTGTTCTAAAATTATATAATATATAGTGCATTATATAGTTGCTAGGCTTTCATTGGCCAACATTTATGGTACTCTACTGTTCTGTGAAATTCTAGTGACAGTAAAGCTTCCACCCAGGCAACTGCAGGAAGATCATAGAATATTCTACCCCACGGCGAACACACACACACACTAGGCATACTCACTTCACTATACAGTGACATTAATATTTTGCTTTATTGTGATAAAATCCAGCATAGTTTCCATGCCCCTGTTTGTGTTTTAATAAAATTTTAGTCTTAAAAATTGTTTTCGCCTGTATTGTAAGCTTTATAGTATCTCATGTGGTGTTCAGGCATTGCTGTCCATGGAAGATGAAACGCCTAAAGAAGTTATTGGATATTTCAATTAAAGTGTTCCTAGCATCTATCAATGTTCTAATGAGCATGGCCTCTTGCAAAAAAATAAGAGTAAAGGGTTAAGCAAATGGTGGGGATAATACACCACAGATCTTCTGCTTTTCTGACATCCCTGAGAATTTAAGCTTTAACCTCCCTGGCGGTATGAATACTAAGTATTTTTAAATGTAAAAGAGGTACATTTAAAAATACTTAGTATTTTAAATTTCCCGCCTCCCAGCCGCACGGTTTGGCCCTCCAGCCACACACTCGCGAGCAGATGCACACACACCCGGCTGGCATCTGCTTCCCCTACCTCGGGTCCCCAGCATTCACATGCCGGGGAAGCAGATACCAGCTAGGCATCTCCAGGTTACACAGATGCCCGAGCAGCATCGCCAGGGGAAGAAGTTGCCAGGCACCGCTGGTGGAACGCCGCTGGAACGTGGGAACCAGGTAGGACTTTTAAACTCCCTGGCAATTCCACCCTGCGTGTGGCTCGGGGTTACCGCTTTTGTTATGGAAAATTCACCACGAGCCAAACTCGGGAATACCACCAGGGAGGTTAAATGTCCTAAAAAATTTTTTTAGGAAATTTGAAATAGATCAGACTGATTCATAGAGCAATTTGTTATGCTTTTAAGATGCTCCTGACTAAATTTTCACCTTGAAAAACCTGCCTCCTTTATTTTCATTCTGTGTTCTAGGTGCAGTTCTGTAAACAGTCGACTGGCGGCATACGAGGTTCTGGTAATGCTGGCGGATAGCTCGGTTGCCAATTTGCAGCTTATCACCAAGGAACTGTTGTCAATGCATCATCAGCCCGATTCTGCACTCACAAAGGAATTTGATGTGAGTGTAAAGTATCTTTCACTAGTAGAAAAAAAAGTGATATCTGCAGATAACCACTCCCGGCTTGTTTTTTTACTTCAGCAGCACCCCAGTTGAATTTCCAGTTACAAATGCTGTTGAAGCTTAGACAAGGGAATGACCCTCACATGACTGTGTTGTCATGTGATTAGTCTGGTGGTTTTCTGCTTAGTCTCAAGCACTGTCATAAAAAAAAAGTATATATTGGTTATCTGCTCCCTCATGCTGATATTGTGCCTGGGCGCATGCTTTTAAATCTGTAAATGCCAGGAGTGGAAGGACACTATTTACAGACACTTTCACAGTGACCAGAATAGGCATAGTGAAATTGCCCAACATTTTTGAGACATTTTATCCCAAAAGTCACTTGATTGCTTGCAATAATTTATCTTCCTTTTAATTTTGCAGTATCTACCACCTGTAGACAGCAGATCTAATTCTGGTTTTGTCGGACTGAAGAATGGAGGGGCAACCTGTTACATGAATGCCGTCTTTCAACAGCTGTACATGCAACCTGGTCTTCCTGAGGTCTGGTAATCTTTTAAATTCATGTTATTTGGGATGTTTGTATTGGTTATCTTTTTGCACAAAACGGCAATAAACAGCAGTTCTTGTTTCACCTTCTAACCTCGACAACCTGTATGAAGCCAATAGTTTGAAATACTGTGTAAGTGTGCTGGGGAAAGGTGTTCTGAACTGTCTGCTTTTTGTAAGTTTTTAGAAGGCAATTGCCATGATGTGTTGGAGAAAAATAAAAGCAATAGTAATTCTAGATTATATGGTATATTGCTCTGAAAGGAGGTTGTAAAAATAAATAGGATGTGTGTTCTAAAATTATATAATATATAGTGCATTATATAGTTGCTAGGCTTTCATTGGCCAACATTTATGGTACTCTACTGTTCTGTGAAATTCTAGTGACAGTAAAGCTTCCACCCAGGCAACTGCAGGAAGATCATAGAATATTCTACCCCACGGCGAACACACACACACACTAGGCATACTCACTTCACTATACAGTGACATTAATATTTTGCTTTATTGTGATAAAATCCAGCATAGTTTCCATGCCCCTGTTTGTGTTTTAATAAAATTTTAGTCTTAAAAATTGTTTTCGCCTGTATTGTAAGCTTTATAGTATCTCATGTGGTGTTCAGGCATTGCTGTCCATGGAAGATGAAACAGAGAATCCAGATGAGAGCGTCTTCTATCAAGTCCAGTCCCTCTTTGGTCATTTGATGGAGAGCAAACTGCAATACTATGTGCCTGAGAACTTTTGGAAGGTAAGGTCTTCACACGTCGATGCTGAATGTATTGGTAAATATTTTTAATGGAAGGTAAAGTCCAGATCTAAATGTTTCATATGAAAATGTGCACACTTGGTTAGATACCCTACATGAAATAAATGGGATGTTAACACTTTTCCCAGGGTTCACTGAGAAAAATAGGCACTGCGCCACCCCATGGCCTAACTCTCACCTGCCAATAGTTCCCTTGTTTTGTGGTGTTCCTTTTTTGAGCATTCTTCCTGTCTCACATTGATGAGGTGTGGTTATTGCTATGATAGTTTAGACAGTTAGAAATAAGACATACATAGAGCAGAAGTTTCTGCAATATGGCCCCATTCAGCCCAATCCACTATATAGAGTCAGAAGATAGGATAAAATGAATAGCACTAAAAACAGCTGTGTTTGTGATACAATTTGGTAAATATTTTATGGGTAGCATCAGATTGGTGACTTTAGAAAAGCTAAGTCTTTATACATCATTCATTATTAATAAATCAATGGAGAACTCTCATCACTGTGTAAACCAGATTTCCTCTACTATATAGATCTTCAAGATGTGGAACAAAGAGCTGTATGTCCGTGAGCAACAGGATGCCTATGAGTTCTTCACAAGCCTTATTGACCAGATGGACGAGTATCTCAAGGTGATTAGCCATTCTGTGCCTTTTACAGCAATAAAGATGATCCGACATTACTAAAGCCTCCTACTAATTTATTCTAACTTCTAGGAGGTCAGGACTGTGACTTATTAGGGAAAATGTATTTAAATCCATATTCTAGTTCTATTGACTTAGAAATCTGTTTATTTTTCTGTCCTCTAGTTGGAAGGTCACCCAGGGCTATCAAGGCTGCAGTAACGCTTTTGTTTTTTCCTTCACTGCTTGCCAGCAGGATATTGGCATGTGTCCCTATTTTATTTTGTACCAGATTTTTACCAATGCCTTGTTTAGTTCAGTGATATCTTGTTCCTTTATTTAATACTTTTTTTGTTTCTCTTGATTTGCAGAAAATGGGACGTGATCAGCTTTTCAAGAACACATTTCAAGGCATCTACTCGGATCAGAAGATCTGCAAGGACTGCCCGCACAGGTTGGTGCTGATAGTGCTTGTTTTAAAATGTCTGCAGAACATGCACTTTAAGAAGTGAACGCCTACAAATTAACAAATCCTTTCATGCTGCTGCTTAAAAAAATGGACTGCAATACTGCCTTCAGGACTCCAAAAAAGCCAAAATGCTTTAAAAATGATAGAAATGATAATGATCATCCTTTGCTGCAATAAGAGTTAGGCAGACAGAACATGGTGTCACACAGTGGCCTCTGTTTTATAAATTGGCCTATAATATGGAGTAGAAAAGATGTGTACAACCTGTAATGTAACAAAAAGATTTGTATCATAATGCTAGTCTAAAGACTGACATATAGGATTGACATATAATACTGATATAATTAAATGTTGCTTTTAGTATGCATTTATTCATTCACATCAGTCAGTGGGGGGGGGCGGGGGGCGGAAATGTAGCAACCGGAGAAAGCACAAATGCAAGAACAACATACAAATGCCATGCAGATGTTGCCCCATGTGGGGGTTTTGTTTCACATTATGCTGTATAAAAAATGTTGCTGTATAAAACTCTTGATATGTTTCAGGTACGAACGAGAAGAGGCTTTTATGGCTTTGAATTTAGGGGTGACATCTTGCCAGAGCCTTGAAATCTCCCTTGATCAGTTTGTGCGTGGGGAGGTGCTGGAGGGCAGTAATGCATACTACTGTGAGAAGTGCAAAGAAAAGGTGAGCAGATATGTGTGTGTGTGTGTACATTAATGCTGATAAGTTGATAGATGTGCTGGCTTCTTTTGTAAATCTGAATCTAACTGCAAGAGTGAGACCATAATTGTGGCTTTTGTTGAGGGCCAATATACGAAATACTGTAGAAAATGATAATCTCTGAAAGATGATTTAGTAATTTAATTTACCCCTTTCTCTTCTATAGAGAACAACCGTGAAGAGAACGTGTATTAAATCATTACCCAGTGTCCTCGTTATTCATTTAATGAGATTCGGATTTGACTGGGAAAGTGGACGCTCTATTAAATATGATGAGCAGATCAAGGTAAGACTTAGACATGTTTGGGATCTGATTACTAGGGAAGAATGTTCACTTAGCCTAAAGAAGCCCTGTTCAGGGTCAATCATCCAATTATATTCAAGGAAAATAAATATTGGATATGGGAGGTTGAACATGGAGCAAGAGCATCATTGCACCTTACTTTGTGGGAACTACTACTGGTTTATTTTATTCTATTGAAAATGTTTGTCAACATTATTGGCATTAAAATAATGCAAAATAAAACAATTGTTTTATTGGTTTCTTGTTTAGCCTGTACTGTGATTTGTTTCTTTAGTTTCCTTGGATGTTAAACATGGAGCCATATACAGTTTCTGGCATGGCACGGCAAGACTCCTCCTCTGAGGCCGGTGAAAATGGAAGATCCACAGATCCTGGGGGAAGTTCTCCAAGGAAAAAAGTGACTCCAACAGAAAACTATGAACTAGTTGGCGTCATTGTACACAGCGGCCAGGCTCATGCTGGACATTATTATTCCTTCATCAAAGACAGACGGTAATTTAACAGATCTAATATTCAATGATGACTGTCAAGATCATTGTTTTTTTGCAATGCATATACTGATTCACCAAAATCATTAACCCATCTGACTAGTATTGTCTAGGTCCCCTTTGTGCCCCAAAACCACTCTGACCACAAAATTTTGAAGATGTCCTGTGGTATCTGATCATACAATACAATAGCAAATATTCCTTCTTCTATTAGTGTATCCTGCTTGATTGACAGTGTATACCATACCAGGTCTATTGGATCAGTTTCTGACCTTTCCTGCATTCAAAAAATACATTTTAACAATGTTTTGCTGTCTTTTTCATCTACTTTGAGTTCAGATATAAGTTCTTTTTTTTTTTCTTTTTTCAGTGCAGTGAGTGTTCCATTTATTCAACGTGTTGTATTCTTCATGGCAGGTGCTGTGGAAAAAGCAAATGGTACAAGTTTAATGACACTGTTGTGGAAGAGTTTGATCTCAATGACGAGACAATTGAGTATGAATGCTTTGGTGGAGAGTACAGGCCGAAGGTTTACGATCAGTGTAAGTTGATTAGAGTCCCACAAATAAACTGAGTTGATTGATCAGCCGGTATGGGTTTTCCTGCCCTTTGCTTCTGTTCCAGCTTGATTGGGCCTACACGGGAAGCTGTCTGCGTATTTCATAACCCTTCTCATTATTGCAATAGGGGGAGTATGTTTTATGCCATTGTCAACTAATTACCTAGCATTTCTCTGTGTTAGGAGCTCACCATACATGGTATTTGGTGGAGAGGACAGCGGAAGCAGATGGAATCTGCCTTAGGCTATGTACACACGTTCAATAATCGTGAAAGATCCTTTCAAATGTCAAAAGACTGAAAGAGCACTGTACATACAGCGCCATTCTGCTCTATGGAGAGGGAAGGGGCAGAATGACAGAGCATCTCCCCGCTGCTCTCTCTCCCCTTCACCTGTATTACGGTCATTCGTGGATTTGCTAGGACGGATCCATGAATGATATCGGATGAACGCTGTACACACGCCAGGTTCTCGCCCACTATCAGCCATGAGGCAATTATCGGATGAGAATCATCTGACGTTTGTACTTAGCCTTAGGCTTTTTGTTTCACCGGTTACTGCACAATTAGCTATCACAGAAGAATTTTCTATTCTTTCAGAATAAGGAGTTACCATTTATATTACTTGTAATCATTTTGTAAATTATGTTCTAGAGCTTCCATATTCATAATCAAAGCTTCCTTTACAGGTATTGAGTAAGCTCTTAAGTCCATGTCACATGGACTACACTGCCACTAAAAAATGAATCGCTATTCACAAACACTATGAAGGTTTTCCTCACTTAATGACACACCTACCTAACGATGGCTCGCACTTACGACAGACTGTTATGGGTACACTATACAAGAACTGTACATAATACAGCAGCACAGCTTTTCCCATTCATTCTGCTTGACTTCATCCTCTGTACTGAGTAGTGAATCTCCTTGATCTGGGTCTGCAGGCTGTCAGTGAACCTGTCACTGATGCACATTCACAGCTTGGCTCCTTACTATGTTCCACACTTAATGACCAATTTGCTTAACGACCAGGTCGTTGGAACAGAATCTGGTTGTTAAGTGAGGAGCATTTGTATATGCTCAATATTCACAAGCAATTTACTAACCTCTGTGGAATGAATCCCTTGCAGAATCCATCACTGCTGCTAGCAGGAAGACACAATACTTTTCTTAGGGATTCTAATGATCTTAATATCGCCCATCTGACATGGCCCTTAATGGGGCCAAGCTCCGTACCCTTTACAGTTTCTCTGCATTCACGTTGGACTTTTTTTATGTGGCTTCAGAACTTTTTGGTACATATATATGTTGATCCTCCTTCTTTCTTTTAAACAGCTAACCCGTACCCCGATGTGCGTCGGCGATACTGGAATGCCTACATGCTCTTCTATCAACGCGTGTCAGACCAGAACTCCCCTGTTTTACCAAAGAAAAGTAGAGTGAGCGTAGTACGCCAGGAGGCAGAGGATCTATCTCTGTAAGTGCTGTTCTGCTTTGTTGTCATAGTTGGTGATAGTTCTGATCTTGTAGCAATTTTGGAAAACTTGATATTGGCGAAAGTGCAGAGGTTGTTTGATTGTAAGCAGCCTTGTTAACCTATGAAAAACTATCTTTGTTAATATTGATAGTGTGCACTGTTCCTTGTAGATCTACTCCATCCTCTCCGGACATCTCACCACAGTCCTCCCCTCGACCTCACCGACCCAATGACCGCTTGTCTATTCTAACAAAGCTGGTGCGAAAGGGAGAGAAGAAAGGCTTGTTCGTTGAGAAACTGCCTCTCAGGATATATCAGGTATACAGTGGCAGGTGATCTGCTTTCAAACACAAACCTGTCTTTACTTTGGCTTTCCTTTATGTTGTCTTTGCTCCCAACAGTAAATGACTCAGCTTCTGTCTGTTTACAGATGGTCAGAGATGAAAATTTGAAGTTTATGAAAAACAGAGATATTTACAACAGTGACTATTTCAGTTTTGTACTGTCATTGACCTCTGTAAATGCTGTAAGTAAAGTCTGATATTAAATTTGCTACTTATCCCTTTAACTGCTAAGGCTAGTTAATTGTAGGTAAAGCACAGCCTGAATCCTAATCATACTGCTACCTATTTTATTTAGTTATGTTGCTAGTTAAAACAGGTTTAACTTTACCTGTTAACAATTTTTTAGTAAGTTTTTTGGTGCAAGACTTTGCATGTCTCTTGCCAAAAAATAAAACACATTTGCTGTTTATCTATGTACGGTTTTATTAATGCATGCCCATTCCAATCATATGTCCCCAGGAGTTGTTTTAATTTAAGGCAGTTCTTTAACAACCCATTTGTTTTTTTTTAATTTTCAATACTTGGGCTATAAAGGGAGTGGTGCTGGGGGTACACTGATCCACAAGTAGGTGGTAAACCGTTTGACATTATTTCTTTTTCCAGACGAAGTTAAAACATCCTAATTATTCATCTATGGCAAAAGTAAGTGCCCAGCTGGCCATTCAGTTTCTCTTGCACACCTATCTCCGAACAAAGAAGAAACTCAGGTTAGTAAATATATTTTTTAGATATTGCTCTCAGGGTGGATATTTTTCTAGTTGTTTGAGACTTTGTGTATGAGGAATGTGTAGCTTATAATGCTTGTTTCTGCCCTAGGGTTGACACAGAGGAATGGATAGCCACCATCGATGCCCTGGTTTCCAAGAGCTGTGAGGCTTGCCAGTGGCTGGTGGAGTACTTTGTCAGTCCAGAGGGAAGAGAACTTGTCAAGTAAGTAATTTATCCCCTTCAATTCATAGCTTTTATGTATGCAAGATTGCATTCTTTAAATTGGACCTCCAGCTAGCCAGACCCTGCAAAACCCTCCTCTTTCTAATCCTGGACTAACCCCAGGTTTCAGGATAGTGACCAGAAGATCAAAACCACAGACCCTTAACAACTTTAACAGTTCTGAACTCTCAATTTATTTTGTCAATTAAGCAGCAGCGTCTATTTTCCCCAATTTGCACTGGTTGGAGGCAGAGAAATGAATTGGTTTTAATAGTTTGTCTCTACAGATCATTTGCAGGAGGTAGTTGGTATCTGCTGACATGTTTTCTTTTAATGTTTATCAAAATTTTTAAACATGAACATGTTAACATTTAACTTTGGTAAACATAGTTTGTGTTTGCAGCATGCTTTGATTAAAACAATTTTTAAAAATGTCACTGACTGCATTGTTCTGTAGGTCATATGTAGCAAGTTTTGAATGAATACCAGTTTTAGTATGGTGGGGTGAAGGAAGACTCTCTTGTAGGTCTATGTGAAAAAAATAAATAAATAAAAAATAAAAGTTTATATCCACAATTTATCTCCATCAGAGTCTTCCTGCTAGAGTGCTGTGTGCGGGAGGTAAGGTGTGCTGTGGCAACCATACTTGAGAAGACCCTGGATGGAGCATTACTGCACAAAGACAAGGTAAAGCCCAGTCCCAAACCTCATATGGAGCTGTCAAATTACAGAGAAAAGCAGTCCCGTCCTTATATCCCCTATATCTGTGTGTTATATCATCCTCTACAGGTGAATGGCGTCCACCTCCTTATCGAGATGCTGCTTAGTTTGCTGGATAAGGATGTGCCAGAGAGCTGCAAGAACTGCGCACAATACTTTTTCCTCTTCAGCAACTTTCTTCAAAAGGTACAAACCACACACAATGACACCTGCTTTATGCTTCTATATTTGTACAGTGATTAAATGATCTTTAAACTTTTAGAATGTTCTGGCTTAGCTGGACAGGTTGTGTGTTTGTGAGCACTGTTAGGGGCCGATATTGTCTATATGTGTTTCAAGCTTGTGTTGATGGAAACCAGTCTGAGACACTTCTAAGATCATTTAGATCAAATTGACAGGTGCATTTGTCCTGCAGTTAACCTCCTCTTTGATCTTCCTTTAACCTGACCCATGCAGGGTTGGAATCCCTATAGACTTGCATGGGAATACAAAACCCATATTAAACATACATTAAGATTGACAAGACTTTTATACTGTCCAGCTACCCCCTCACTCTTCCCAGTGCTCAGCCAGAGCATGTTGTTACTACAACATGCGTCCCCACTGTAAAAAGTCCCCTTGCTGTTCAGACTTTGGTTTTCCATCCATTTTAAAATTATCAGAACAATGTGAAATTTTCTAGAAGCAGTGGTATAATTTTATCCAAGACAAAAATTGCAACCCAGAGCTATATATTACCTGTCAACAATAGATGCAATGTCTAAGACTGATTACATTTTTTTCCACAGCAAGGAGCTCGTGCTGTTGAACTCTTATTAAAGTATTCCGCTCTGCGTCACTTCATCAATTTCCTGCTGGGCCCCAATCGGAAAAATAACCAGGTAAGAGAATTGTGTATTGTGTTTTTGTGTATACCTACTTATTAGGTTAAATATACAGTATTGTGTTTCCTTAGTACAAAGCAGCTGTTGTGTGTTCTGACTATAGATGCATACACTAGGTTTGTACTCATCAGCAAATCCTTTCATTCCGCTTTTTCATTTGAGGTATTACACTTCTAAAATCGAGCCAATCAGATATGTTTACTTCCAGAAGTTAACATGTCATGTGTGATTGGCAGTTGGTGTTCTATTCACTTAGTCCTATTTTTTGCATTCCCCTCCAGAATCGACGGTGGAGTTCAGCCCAAGCTCGGGAATTTGGTTACCTGCACAACACAATCGCATTGCTGGTCCTTAATTCTGATATTTCCCCCCACAGGACAGTTGGTAAGAGATGACTTTTAGACTGACGTTTTTATTAACTTAAAACTTGTTAAACCTTCATATAAATCTCTTGCACTTCGTACAGTTTATTAACAGAGTAAAGTAGAGCTCTGGAAGATGCCGGGCTGCATTGTTTGCTGAGAAGCTCTATAGGAAGCAGAATGATTAGAATCAAATCCAAGCTCCTGTGCTTTGCCTTCAAATCCCTCCATGGTTCTTGTCCTGCCTACCTACCTGATACACAAATCTCCACAGTTATTGTACCACTTACCTTTAGGCCTGATAGAAAAATCCCCCCTTAGCTGCTCTTTTTGCTCCTCCAATGACCTACTAATGAGTTTTTCACTCATAACCTCCTCACACGCACGGCTCCAAAACTTTTCTAGAGCTGCCCTGACTCATTGGAGTGGTCTCCTCATCCTATTAGGCTTGCTGCTACTTTCTACTCCGTTAAAAGAGCCCCTAAAACCCAGTGCTTTAATCCACCTACCCTACTTCTGTTTCTTAAACCCTCACCACTCACCCACCAATCCATATCCCCCTCCTATTGTGTGATACGTCCCTCACCTCCTAGATTGTAAGCTCTTCTGGGAAGGCTCCTCTCCTCCTTCGGTGTCACTGTATCTGTCTGTCGTTTGCAACCCCTATTTTATCTACACTGCTGCACAATATGTTGGCACTATATACTGTAAATCGTGTTTAATAATAAAAATAGTTAGTGTTCATTTAAGGATAACTTGGGGGAAGCAGCAGAAGTCCTGAATGGCAATTGAGCAGCAAAAAGAATAGTTATCACTAGCTTGCATCTTTAGGTAGGGTTTCTTTTTACCCTATCTAGTCAAGTAGGAAATCGAGTGCCCATATCCCCATTTGACTTTTATGTAATAGACAAGCTTACCTGAAAGGTATCGGTGACTTTCACACATGATAGGAGTAATAAAATAGTCAAAAAATCAAACGGTAATAAAAACAACATTTCTAACCTTTCTGATTGTTCCAGCTCCTGGCCAGTTCAAGCCTCATACTTCGGCGAACACGCAGGGCACCTCTTTGGCCCTCCACCCTGAAGTTGAAGCATTGATGTTTATGCCTGAAGGAAAGCCTTATTTACTGGAGGTGGGCTGCTCATGTTGCCAATGCATGTGAAATTTGTTTAGTGCAAATGTTGGTTTAAAGATAGATGTGTCTTGCATATTCTTCTGCTATGCATACCAAGTATCTCTTTCATTAAAATATGTGAAAATAAAATCCTGCCTACAAGAAAGATTGATATTACTTGCTTCTCCCTTTTCCTATACCGATTTTCTCTGCTGTAATGAAGAGAAACTGTCACCCAATGCAGGACACCATGCATCAGCCATTAACTTTCTGACTAGAGGTGTGCATGGGGACAAAAAAATGTGCACCATTCCTCACCCATTCCCAATTATCTTGAATCCTTCCAGGGGGGCAGGTGAATACCTAAATTTCTTAATACCAGCATGTACAGTGAATAGAGGCAATGACAAAGAGGAGGAAAAGACGTTTATAGGCTAAATTCAATAGTTTGTATTCAACAGAAACTTAAACCCCCTAGCGGTAATCCCGAGTGTGACTCGGGGTGGATTCCACTTGCAAAAAGCGGTAATCCCGAGTCACACTCGGGTTAAAAAAAACAAGCCCCCCTTTACCTGCGCCCCGCGATCCAGCAGCGATCTAAAGATCCTGCTCTGGTGCAGGGAGGTTTCTGAATTAGGGGCTGTAGCCAGGTGGGAAATTTAAAAGCAGGTTACCGATTAATCTGTTTTTACATACCACCCGGGGTCCGGGCCACACCTCTGCTCGTATCAGCTGATAGGAATTCTGCATTGTGCATCACATCTAACTGCTGATGCGCACAGCTATAGTAAAGTCTGGGGGTGGTGCCACCACCCCCGGAATTTTTCTATTGCTGCTCGCATCACCCAGAAGATGCGTTGCGCAATGCAGAGGTCCTGCATTGTGCTTGGCATCTCCCTGGAGATCCCAGCACCAGCAGCGTTGTTGGATGCAGGGGTGAGCCAGGGCGGGACATCGCCACTCGCATCACCCGGAAGATGTGACATCTTCCTGGTGATGGATTGTGGGGGTGTGGCCGGGCGTGAAATTTAAAACCGGGTCACAATGTAATCTCATTTTAAATGGTTTTTACAGTAAAAAACACTACCCAACATGTAATAAAAATAAAAGTACATCTTTTAGTGCACCAAGCATCATTTCCCAGTGCCCTGATTTACATTTTGCCTACTATTATCCCTGACCTTTATCTGAGTTTTTGAAATTTTTTGATAAATTACATGCTGTGGTCTATTAATTATTTTATTTATTATTTATAATTATTATACGTTATGATTATAATATAATAAATATAATTATCATACCCATGAGTTAATCCTAAGAATTACAGGCCCACAAAATAGGATCACTTTTTGCATATAAAAACTGACAGAGTTAGAACGCTAGGGGTATTAAGTTATAAATTAAGTTAAACTTTAGTTATATAATCTAGTTCGGCACTCCTGACCCCGTGATGTTTTAATGGAAGTTGGACAAACAAATGTATACAAACAATGTACCATTGTACTTATTTTCTGATGAATACGGACTATTGAATTTCAGACTATAAACCTCTTTCTCTTCTTTGCTATTGCCTCTATTCACTGTATTACTCATTTCTCAGGGGTGGCTATAATAAAAGCCATATGTGATAGAGTGGGAAATAACACACAGTATTTTGATTATTACCAGCACATACATTGCAAGACAAAAAGCCCTGTGCTAGTAGAGTTAACAAGAGCTCACCCACATTCTGAATGTGTGTTGGTCAGTGAAGAGCGCCAGCTTAGAGTGGGAACCTATAACTTTAACAGCAGTCTGGAGTATGGTTTTAACTATCTTCATTGCAGGAAGGATGTTAAAATAACGTTTTTATATTAAAGACGGTCATATGGAAACATGTGCAAGTCATGGACTGGCATGTGAAAAATTGAATGACTGGCATGTTCCCATGGTGAGGTTATTGTAATGTAATTCAATTATTAAAACTCAGTATTATACTAAAACTTTATTTTATTTGTGCATTAAAATTTTGATCTGGTTTTCAGGTGATGTTTGCCATGCGGGAGCTTCCAGGGTCCCTCTCGGTCCTCATCGAAATGCTGGTTTACTGCTGTTTCTGTAACGAGCGTTTCTCGCTCACCACTTTGCACTTCATTAAGGTATTTATTGCTAATCAAGGGAATTTCTTCTCCATGCATGGGCATGGTTTGTTGACCTTACTAGAGAGAATTTTCTTTCCCCTATGTGTTCATCTATTGGGAGCCCTTACTTTACCTCCTCTTTGTAAACATTCATTCCCTGATGAAGCAGATTTTTATCTGCGAAACGTAGGAACCATTATGGTTGGTATCCAACATTCACTGTAGGCCTTTGCGTTATGAATACACATGTGATACTTGCATCTGCAACAATGTAACTGATTTGGCCATAATTTTAAGAGTCAATGTAGATACTTGGAGGTATTGTTCTATGTTTGTTATGTGACATATCTTTTTAAATATGCATTGAATAAATATACTTTTATTTATATTGTTTTTGGTTTTCGCTGCCTTTAACCTCCCTGGCGGTATTCCTGAGTGTGGCTCGGGGTAAACTTTCAGTGACAAAAGCGGTAACCCTGAGCCATACTCGGAGTGGAATTGCCAGGGAGTTTAAAAGTCCACAAGATCTGTCTATCTGTCTACAAGTTTCATACCCCATCCACCCTGGCTTTGACCTTAAAGTGTATGGATAGTTTTTGAAACAGATTGTGTCGACAATTAGAAACCAGAGCTTTAGCTTTTTAGCCCAGACAGTACTTTGTAATCAATATGGAGAGACCAGACAATACTTAATAATCAATATGGAGAGACCAATGTTGTATTTTCCTCAGGTGAATACAACCTATAAATGTCCCATTCTTGGCACCCGCAGACCTTGTTACCCATCTGTCAGCTTAAATAACTTTCAGCCTAAATAAGTTTCTCAGTTCTCCTGTGAAAACTGAAAACTTGTTCAATAGAGTGATGGAACTAACTGTTTAAATGTCTTGTGTGGTATTTCATTTCAACAGAACCAGCTGGAGACCGCTCCACCTCATGAACTGAAGAATATGTTCACCCTCCTGCTTGAGATCCTGGTACGTATGCTAAATTGTAGTTATCTGCAATGGAATTTTCAGCTCCCCTAAAGTCTGACCCCCACACACGTAATAAATGTGAAAGTAGCATTGTTTTATAAGTGTGCGTGTGAAGATTTGGTAAAGGTAGTACGGTGGCTCAGTGGTTAGCACTCTGCCCTTTGCAGCGCTGGGTCCCAGGTTCAAATCTTGGCCAGGACACTATCTGCATGGAGTTTGCTGATTTTCCCTGTGTTTGCGTGGGTTTCCTCAGAGTACACCAGTTTCCTCCCACATTTAAAAAACATGCAGTTAGGTTAATTGTCTTCCCCCAAACTGATCATACTGTGTTAATGACATATTACTATGATAGGGACAATAAATTGTGAGCTCCTTTGAGGGAGAGTGACATGAGTATGGACTTTGTAAACCCCTGCGTAATATGTTGGCATTATATGAATACTGGATAAAAAAAAAGAAATTAACTTCTAGTCAGCAGTTGTGTCTAAACATGTGGTCCTTTCCATGTACTCCATGGTAAGTACTGCACAGTATACATGTGTTCCCTGAGTTAGGATGGTTCGAGTCACAAACTTACGATAACAATACTGATACCGAAGTTTTGTGCGGAAGGTAAAACATAAAAAACCGTATGTGGTACAATACCTTGGGAACAATGCCGGGAAGTACGCCTTGTTATATGTCTCATTTTCGCCAAGGATTGACAAAATTACAGTATATAGTACTACTCCATTACTGATTAACATTCTTTTAGACTCCTGGTTAGGCTAGGCCAGTTTAAGAATTAAGATATTTTCAAGTTAAGATGCGGTCGTTGTAACACATCCCCATTATAACACGAGGACTACCTGTCCTGGCACTTTGCAATGTATATATGCAATGCAATGCAATATGTATACTTTTTCAGGGGTATTTATATTTAGAGGTGGACTGTGCAAGTGTTGTAAACTCAATAATGTAGGTGTAACAATAGCTGTAACAATTATTGTACTGCTCATAAAGGACTTTTATTTTTTCTGCAGATGATTGAAGATCCCATCCAGCTGCAGAGGGTGAAGTTTGCCTTCGAATCAGATGGACTTTTAGGTACATAATAAGGAAAATAATAAATTAACATACAGTTGTGGTTTCCAGCACCAAAGAGAATACTTGGTAACAATCAGGGGAATGTGTTGGCCTTGCTGATGACTATTTCCGCTTTTCCATTTGTGTTTATGGCCCTCCATGCTACTCTATACAGGGAGACTGTCATTGTTGTATTCATGTTAAAAATTCTAATTGCCTGGATGTAAAATTGATCTTTTGGCTTCAGTAAGTTCAGTCACACACCTGAAACACACATGCTGCTGCAAACTGTGGCACAGTTGACTGTGCACCTAAACAGCAAACTCATTCTGGATCAGAAAATTAGACAGATCACAGAATCAACCAGGCAACTGGCATTTTGTAAAACTAGGTCACACATGGCAGCATTCATGTTATCGGAGGTGCTGTACTTATCAGATATGGACAAGTAAATCCAAGATCTAGCAGCCAGCTTGGGAAAGTAAGGAGCAAGCAGCAATGGGACAAAAAAGAAAAGAGGACTTCAAACATCCATGTGTACAATTTTACCCACAACATAACCATCACCCTCCTTTCAAAAAAACAGAGCCCCTCTTGTTAGTCACAAATCAAATACACAGTTGTCACCCTTTACAGCAGTCATAAAGTTTTTGTGTACACTGTAACATTCCTTTTTTTCTTGGGATTCTTGGGAGTCCACTGATAAACAGAATAAGTCTTTCACAGGTTAAAATGCTACCTTCAGGAAGATTGCAACATACCCTGTATATGTGTTTCCCAGCATTGTCCTCAAGTTGTCAATATAACCTAAAGTTTAAAAACTTCCAGTATCCAACACACACCACCTTCATTTGTTGGTGGTATGGTTTTTATTGTTGATAGGCCTTAAAACTTTGCTTATTAACATCTCCTCCAATCAGACCTGCTTCTCAGATGGACACACTGTGGCCCTGGCCAAGTTGTCCACAAGTCACATGATGAAAAGGATGCCATGTTCTATTTCTGCTAGTGTGCCCAGTACAGCAGGTTGTTTATCTGGTGAGCAGGCCTGAGCAGTGGACATCATGGACAGGATGTTCCAATCACTCAGGTACCAACTAAAAAAAAAACATACAACTAACTATCCCCAGAAAATAATTGTTTGCCTCTTATTTTTAGCTCTGATGCACCACAGCAATCACATAGACAGCAGCCGCTGCTACCAATGTGTGAAGTTCCTTGTCACTTTAGCTCAGAAGTAAGTATCAGCCATTGATTTATCATAAGCTCTATAGATCTGCTTTTTAGATGCTGTGGCCTATTTTTTGGCCTTGGTGCTAACAGTGCCATGGAAGTAGCATTTTTTTTTTTTTTTTTGACAGGTGTACTGCTGCAAAAGAGTATTTCAAAGAGAATTCTCACCACTGGAGCTGGGCTGTGCAGTGGCTGCAGAAAAAGGTATGACATACATATTTCTGCATTATTTGTTGAATAGGATTCTTTGCTTCCAGGATATGAGGCGTGCTGGCTGTTTTCCCACACAATTCAAACATGAGCAAAATAATAAATTACAAAAGCCGAGGTTGTAATTAATTAAAAGCTTGTGTCAAAACAATGAACTGCAACTTTTCACTGCAATGCATTTCCTTACGACAATTGCAGATGTACAGGGTATGTACACAGAAATCAAAGAAAAATTACAATTTTATTTTAAAATAATTTAATAAGCATATTAGCCTTGCATGTGTTAAATAATGTCTTCTCATAATAATGTGTGGTTTATTCTTTGTTTTTCCCTGGCAGATGTCCGAGCATTGCTGGGCTCCTCAGAGTAATGTGTCCAATGAAACATCCACAGCCAAGACCTTTCAGAGAACCATCTCCGCACAGGTAGAGTAAGAACCACCGATGAGCCATCAGACTGACGACTGTTGGTTTGATCGCAGCACTCATTGAAACAAAAAGATCAGCTGTACATCCATTCTGCAGCATCAGTTTAGCAATAGCAGCTTACATAAGCTCTATAGGTAGACAGGAAAAACATTTAAAAGATCAATTAACCCCCAGTATTTATTATCATAAAAAATTAGGTTTATTGCCACAATAGTATCAGTTCCACCTGTATGGTTGTGTTCAGTTAAATTTAGCCTAATTGACCATACTAGACTATACTGTTTTTTTGTTTTTTTCTTCTTGAATAATCTTAAGTAATTAGTGCCAAAAATGTGACTCGGAAATTACTTTTTTTTACTATAGGATACTTTGGCTTATGCCACCGCATTGCTGAATGAGAAAGACCAATCTGGAAGCAGCAATGGCTCTGAAAGCAGCCCGGCTAATGAGAATGGAGACAGGAGTATGCAACAGGTGAGAAGCATTGTGAGTGCAGCAGAATAAACTTTGGCATCTTTATTGCTTAACATTGCCCTTTGGGGGGGGGGGGATTTTTCATCTATTAAGGGCCCCATAGTTTTTGACTTTGTGTTTTATACAGCTACCTACACAAGGATTAAACACCGATAAACAACATAATCGGGATAAAACGCCTCTTGCTCCTACAATATTTTGCTATCTTTACAATGAGAATGGATATGTGTGTGCTGTAGCACTTCCAGACCTCTCTGAAATAAAAGTTGCATGGATAGCATTAGAACTAAGGGGTTCCAGGTTCCTAGACTACATTCTGGTATGTAGGCTGGCCAGGCGTTTTCCAAGAGCACTTACAAAGTGCTCCGCAGCCTCTGTTTTTGCGATTTAGGCTCCTGATACTACTGGCTAACGTTGAGTTATGCTGGTAGTATGTTTGAGTGGTTGTATGATTGAGCATAAGAGCCCTTGTCAGGTCTTTATTGTGTCCCTGCTTGGAGGGGGGGGGGGTCACTATCTTTGTCCTGATGACTGTTAACACCAAAACAGAAGGTGATGGGAGGTCCAACATTTTGTTACCACTGAAACGGAAATAGGTGAGAGGTATTTTTTAATAGGGGCAGCTGTGGATGGATACATTTTCTCTCCCATCTGTGAATAAAAATCAGTTCAGAGTTTTTGATTTTTATTATTTCCAGTCACTGTCATGTCACTTCTTTCCTACTGCGTGAGTTTTATATCTGTCAGTTGTGGGACAACATTCTTTATAGACTATGGTTTTCCAGGTTCATATCTCCTCTTCTCTGCCTCCCCATCTCTAGCTCTTCTCCTCTGGCTCTCTTCTTCTTTGTCCCCTCCTCTTCTTCTCTGCCTCTCTTCTT